>NC_080382.1:45964201-46055125 GCF_014773155.1 Arachis stenosperma | reverse complement strand
TTTTTAACTAAAAATATAAAAAAATTCTAATAGCAAAAAGTAAAATTCCAAAAATATCCAAAAAATAAAAAAATTGAAAAAAATTTAAATTTTTAAATTAATTTATTCTTAATTTGTGAACAGTGCAGCACAAAAGTCAACTGTCCGGGTGTGGCATTATCCGGGATAAAAAAAAACTATTTTCAAAAAATAAATTTTTAAAAATAAATTTTTCTTTTGAATATTTAAATACAGATTTAATTTTTTATTTAAATTAGAAAAATAAATAAAGTCCACAATATCTAATAAACAATAGATCTGTAATTTATTATTTTATAATTTTTAAACTAAACTATAAAAAAAAATTTTCCAATAGCAAAAAAAATTCCAAAAATATCCAAAACATAAAAAATTGAAAAATTTTAAATTTTTAAATTAATTTATTCTTAATTGAGAACAGTGTAGCAAAAAAAGTCAACTGTTCGGTGTGGCATTAATCCGGTGAATAAAAAAATAAAAAATATTTGAAAAAAATTTTAAAAAATAAATTTTTTTATTTTTGACTATTTAAATTACATGATTAATTTTTTATTTAAATTATAAAAATATAAAAGTTTTTATCTAATAAATATAGATCTGTAAATTTATATTTTTACTATTTTAAACTAAAAATATAAAAAATTTCTAATAGCAAAAAAAAAATTCCAAAATATCCAAAAATAAAAAATTTGAAAAAATTTAAATTTTTAATTATTATTCTTAATTTGTGAACAAGTGTAGTAACAAAAAGTCAACTGTCCGGGTGTGGCATTATCTGGTGAATAAAAAAATAAAACTATTTTAAAAAAATAATTTTTAAAAATAAATTTTTTCTTTTTGAATATTTAAAACATATTTAATTTTTTTTTAAATAGAAAAATAAAATAAGTCCAGCATCTAATAAACACATAGATCTGTAAATTTATTATTTTTATAATTTTTAAACTAAAAATATAAAATAATTTTCTAATAGTAAAAAATAAAAATTTCAAAAATAACCAAAAAATAAAAAATTGAAAAATTTTAAATTTTTAAATTAATTATTCTTAATTTGAGAACAAATATAGCAAAAAAGTCACTGTTCGGGTGTGGCATTATCCGGTGAATAAAAAAATAAAAAATATTTTCAAAAAAAAAAAAAATTTAAAAAATTTTTATTTTTGACTATTTAAATTACATTTAATTTTTTATTTAAATTATAAAATAAAAGAAGTCCAGCATATCTAATAAATAATAGTTCTGTAATTTATTATTTTTTTTAATTTTTAAACTAAAAATAAACAAATTTTCTAATAGAGAAAAAAAAAATTCCAAAAAATATCCAAAAATAAAAAATTTAAAAATTTAAAATTTATAAATTTTTTTTCTTAATCTGTGAACAAGTACAGCAAAAAAAGTCAACTGTCCGGGTGTGGCATTATCCGGCGAATAAAAAAATAAAAAAATATTTTCAAAAAATAAAAATTTTAAAAATAAATTTTTTATTTTTGAATATTTAAATTACATGATTTAATTTTTTTATTTAAATTAGAAAAATAAAATAAAGTCCAGCAATATCTAATAAACAATAGATTTGTAAATTTATTATTTTTTTTATTTTTAAACAAAAAATATAAAAAAATTTCTAATAGTAAAAAATAAAAATTCCAAAAATATCCAACTAAAATTAAAATATTGAAAATTTTAAATTTTTAAATTATTTATTCTTAATTTGTGAACAAGTGCAGCAAAAAAAAGTCAACTGTCCGGGTGTGGCATTATCCGGTGAATAAAAAAACAAAATATTTTCAAAAAATAAAATATTTTAAAAAAATAAGTTTTTTTTATTTTTGAATATTTAAATTACATGATTTAATTTTTTATTTAAATTAGAAAAATAAAATAAAGTCCAGCAATATCCAATAAATAATAGATCTGTAAATTTATTATTTTTTAATTTTTAAACTAAAAATATAAAAAAAATTCTAATAGTAAAAAATAAAAATTCCAAAAATAAAAAAATTGAAAAAATTTAAATTTTTAAATTAATTTATTCTTAATTTGTGAACAAGTGCAGCAACAAAAATCAACTATCCGGGTGTGGCATTATCCGGTGAATAAAAAATAAAACTATTTTAAAAGAAATAAATATTTTCTTTTTGAATATTTAAATAACATGATTTAATTTTTATTTAAATTAGAAAAATAAATAAAGTCCAGCAATATCTATAAACAATAGATCTGTAAATTTATTATTTTTATAATTTTAAACTAAAAATATAAAAAAAATTTCTAATAGCAAAAAAAAATTAAAATATCCAAAAAATAAAAAATTGAAAAATTTTAAATTTTTAAATTAATTTATTCTTATTTGAGAACAAGTATAGCAAAAAAGTCACTGTTCGGGTGTGGCATTATCCGGTGAATAAAAAATAAAAAATATTTTCAAAAAATAAAAAATTTTAAAAAATAAATTTTTTATTTTTGAATATTTAAATTACATGATTTAATTTTTTTATTTAAATTAGAAAAATAAAATAAAGTCCAGCAATATCTAATAAACAATAGATTTGTAAATTTATTTTTTTTTATTTTTAAACTAAAAATATAAAAAAATTTCTAATAGTAAAAAAATAAAAATTCCAAAAATATCCAAAAAATAAAAAAATTGAAAAATTTTAAATTTTTAAATTAATTTATTCTTAATTTGTGAATATGTGTAGCAAAAAAAAGTCAACTGTCCGGGTGTGGCATTATCCGGTGAATAAAAAAATAAAAAAATATTTTCAAAAAAATAAAAAATTTTAAAAATAAGTTTTTTTTTATTTTTTAATATTTAATTACATGATTTAATTTTTTTATTTAAATTGGAAAAATAAATAAAGTCCAACAATATCTAATAAACAATAGATCTGTAAATTTATTATTTTTTTAATTTTAAATTAAAAATATAAAAAAAATTTCTAATAGCAAAAAATAAAAATTCCAAAAATATCCAAAAATAAAAATTGAAAAATTTTAAATTTTAAATTAATTTATTCTTAATTTGAGAACAAGTGCAGCAAAAAAGTCAACTGTTCGGGTGTGGCATTATCCGGTGAATAAAAAAATAAAAAAATATTTTCAAAAAAAATAAAAAATTTAAAAAAATTTTTATTTTTGACTATTTAAATTACATGATTTAATTTTTTATTTAAATTATAAAAATAAAAAAAAGTCCAGCAATATCTAATAAATAATAGTTCTGTAAATTTATTATTTTTTTTTATTTCTAAACTAAAAATATAAACAAATTTTCTAATAGAGAAAAAAAATTCCAAAAAATATCCAAAAAATAAAAAAATTTAAAAATTTAAAATTTATAAATTAATTTTTTCTTAATCTGTGAACAAGTACAGCAAAAAAAAGTCAACTATCCGGGTGTGGCATTATCCGGTGAATAAAAAATAAACACTATTTTCAAAAAATAAAAATTTTAAAAAATAAATTTTTTATTTTTGAATATTTAAATTACATGATTTAATTTTTTATTTAAATTAGAAAAATAAAATAAAGTCCAGCAATATCTAATAAACAATAGATTCGTAAATTTATTATTTTTTTATTTTTAAACAAAAAATATAAAAAAATTTCTAATAGTAAAAAAATAAAAATTTCAAAAATATCCAAAAAATAAAAATATTGAAAAATGTTAAATTTTTAAATTAATTTATTCTTAATTTGTGAACAAGTGCAGCAACAAAAAGTCAACTGTCCGGGTGTGGCATTATCCGGTGAATAAAAAATAAACACTATTTTCAAAAAATAAAAATTTTAAAAAATAAATTTTTATTTTTGAATATTTAAATTACATGATTTAATTTTTTATTTAAATTAGAAAAAAAATAAAGTCCAGCAATATCTAATAAACAATAGATCTGTAAATTTATTATTTTTTAATTTTTAAACTAAAAATATAAAAAAAATTCTAATAGCAAAAAATAAAAATTCCAAAAATATCCAAAAAATAAAAAAATTGAAAAAATTTAAATTTTTAAATTAATTTATTCTTAATTTGTGAACAAGTGCAGCAACAAAAAGTCAACTATCCGGGTGTGGCAATATCCGGTGAATAAAAAAATAAAAACTATTTTAAAAGAAATAAATATTTTCTTTTTGAATATTTAAATAACATGATTTAATTTTTTATTTAAATTAGAAAAATAAAATAAAGTCCAGCAATATCTAATAAACAATAGATCTGTAAATTTATTTTTTTTATAATTTTTAAACTAAAAATATAAAAAAATTTCTAATAGCAAAAAAAAAATTTTAAAAATATCCAAAAAAAAAAATTGAAAATTTTTAAATTTTTAAATTAATTTATTCTTAATTTGTGAACAAGTACAGCAAAAAAAGTCAACTGTCCGGGTGTGGCATTATCCGGTGAATAAAAAAATAAAAAATATTTTCAAAAAAATAAAAATTTTAAAAAATAAATTTTTTATTTTTGAATATTTAAATTACATGATTTAATTTTTTTATTTAAATTAGAAAAATAAAATAAAGTCCAGCAATATCTAATAAATAATAGATTTGTAAATTTATTATTTTTTTATTTTTAAACAAAAAATATAAAAAAAATTTCTAATAGTAAAAAATAAAATTCCAAAAATATCCAAAAATAAAAATATTGAAAATTTTAAATTTTAAATTATTTATTCTTAATTTGTGAATAGGTGCAGCAAAAAAAAGTCAACTGTCCGGGTGTGGCATTATCCGGTGAATTAAAAAACAAAAATATTTTCAAAAAAATAAAAAATTTTAAAAAATAAGTTTTTTTTATTTTTGAATATTTAAATTACATGATTTAATATTTTATTTAAATTAGAAAAATAAAATAAAGTCCAACAATATCTAATAAACAATAGATGTGTAAATTTATTATTTTTATAATTTTTAAACTAAAAATATAAAAAAAAAATTTCTAATAGCAAAAATTAAAAATTCCAAAAATATCCAAAAAATAAAAAATTGAAAAATTTTAAATTTTTAAATTAATTTATTCTTAATTTGAGAACAAGTGTAGCAAAAAAGTCAACTGTTCGGGTGTGGCATTATCCGGTGAATAAAAAAATAAAAAAATATTTTCAAAAAAAATAAAAAATTTAAAAAAAAAATTTTATTTTTGACTATTTAAATTACATGATTTAATTTTTTATTTAAATTATAAAAATAAAAGAAAGTCCAGCAATATCTAATAAATAATAGTTCTGTAAATTTATTATTTTTTTTAATTTTTAAACTAAAAATATAAACAAATTTTCTAATAGAGAAAAAAAAAATTCCAGAAAATATCCAAAAAATAAAAAAATTTAAAAATTTAAAATTTATAAATTAATTTTTTCATAATCTGTGAACAAGTACAGCAAAAAAAAGTCAACTATCCGGGTGTGGCATTATCCGGCGAATAAAAAAATAAAAAAATATTTTCAAAAAAATAAAAAATTTTAAAAAATAAATTTTTTATTTTTGAATATTTAAATTACATGATTTAATTTTTTTATTTAAATTAGAAAAATAAAATAAAGTCCAGCAATATCTAATAAACAATAGATTCGTAAATTTATTATTTTTTTATTTTTAAACAAAAAATATAAAAAAATTTCTAATAGTAAAAAAATAAAACTTTCAAAAATATCCAAAAAATAAAAATATTGAAAAATTTTAAAATTTTAAATTATTTATTCTTAATTTGTGAACAAGTGAAGCAAAAAAAAGTCAACTGTCCGGGTGTGGCATTATCCGGTGAATTAAAAAACAAAAATATTGTCAAAAAAATAAAAAATTTTAAAAAAATAAGTTTTTTTTTATTTTTGAATATTTAAATTACATGATTTAATTTTTTATTTAAATTAGAAAAATAAAATAAAGTCCAGCAATATCTAATAAATAATAGATCTGTAAATTTATTATTTTTTAATTTTTAAACTAAAAATATAAAAAATTCTAATAGCAAAAAATAAAAATTCCAAAATATCCAAAAAATAAAAAAATTGAAAAAATTTAAATTTTTAAATTAATTTATTCTTAATTTGTGAACAAGTGCAGCAACAAAAAGTCAACTATCCGGGTGTGGCAATATCCGGTGAATAAAAAAATAAAAACTATTTTAAAAGAAATAAATATTTTCTTTTTGAATATTTAAATAACATGATTTAATTTTTTATTTAAATTAGAAAAATAAAATAAAGTCCAGCAATATCTAATAAACAATAGATCTGTAAATTTATTATTTTTATAATTTTTAAACTAAAAATATAAAAAAAATTTCTAATAGCAAAAAAAAAAATTTTAAAAATATCCAAAAAATAAAAAATTGAAAAATTTTAAATTTTTAAATTAATTTATTCTTAATTTGAGAACAAGTATAGCAAAAAAAGTCAACTGTTCGGGTGTGGCATTATCCGGTGAATAAAAAAAAAAAAATATTTTCAAAAAAATAAAAAATTTTAAAAAATAAATTTTTTATTTTTGACTATTTAAATTACATGATTTAATTTTTTATTTAAATTAGAAAAATAAAATAAAGTCCAGCAATATCTAATAAACAATAGATTTAGTAAATTTATTATTTTTTTATTTTTAAACAAAAAATATAAAAAAAATTTCTAATAGTAAAAAAATAAAAATTCCAAAAATATCCAAAAAATAAAAATATTGAAAAATTTTAAAATTTTAAATTATTTATTCTTAATTTGTGAATAGGTGCAGCAAAAAAAAGTCAACTGTCCGGGTATGGCATTATCCGGTGAATTAAAAAACAAAAATATTTTCAAAAAAATAAAAAATTTAAAAAATAAGTTTTTTTTTATTTTTGAATATTTAAATTACATGATTTAATTTTTTATTTAAATTAGAAAAATAAAATAAAGTCCAACAATATCTAATAAACAATAGATCTGTAAATTTATTATTTTTTAATTTTTAAACTAAAAATATAAAAAAAATTTCTAATAGCAAAAAATAAAAATTCCAAAAATATCCAAAAAATAAAAATTGAAAAATTTTAAATTTTTAAATTAATTTATTCTTAATTTGTGAACAAGTGTAGCAAAAAAAGTCAACTGTCCGGGTGTGGCATTATCCGGTGAATAAAAAAATAAAAAATATTTTCAAAAAAATAAAAATTTTAAAAAATAAATTTTTTATTTTTGAATATTTAAATTACATGATTTAATTTTTTATTTAAATTATAAAATAAAAGAAGTCCAGCAATATCTAATAAATAATAGTTCTGTAAATTTATTATTTTTTTAATTTTTAAATTAAAATATAAACAAATTTTCTAATAGAAAAAAATAAAAATTCCAAAATATCCAAAAATAAAAAAATTTAAAATTTAAAATTTTTAAATTAATTTATTCTTAATTTGTGAACAAGTGCAGCAAAAAAAAGTCAACTGTCCGGGTGTGGCATTATCCGGCGAATAAAAAAATAAAAATATTTTCAAAAAATAAAAAATTTTAAAAAAATAAATTTTTTTTGAACATTTAAATTACATGATTTAATTTTTTTATTTAAATTAGAAAAATAAAATAAAGTCCAGCAATATATAAATAATAGATCTGTAAATTTATTATTTTTTTATTTTTAAACAAAAAATATAAAAAAATTTCTAATAGTAAAAAAATAAAAATTCCAAAAATATCCAAAAAATAAAAATATTGAAAAATTTTAAATTTTTTAATTATTTATTCTTAATTTGTGAACAAGTGCAGCAAAAAAAAGTCAACTGTCCGGGTGTGGCATTATCCGGTGAATTAAAAAACAAAAATATTTTCAAAAAATAAAAAATTTAAAAAAAAAGCTTTTTTATTTTTGAATATTTAAATTACATGATTTAATTTTTTATTTAAATTAGAAAAATAAAATAAAGTCCAGCAATATCTAATAAACAATAGATCTGTGATGGTGTTTTTGTGGAAAAACGAATTTTCAACACACAAATCCAACCGGCAAGTGCACCGGGTCGCATCAAGTAGTAATAACTCACTTAAGGTGAGGTCGATCCCACAGGGATTGATGGATCAAGCAATTTTAGTGGGTGATTAGTTTAGTCAAGCTAACATTTAGTGAATTGTGTGAAATTATAGCCAACAGAAAGTAAATGACAATGAAATTAAAGTTGCAGAATGTAAATTGGCAAGTAGCTTAAAGAGCAAGAAATATAAATTGCAAGAATCTTAAATGACACGAAATATAAATTGCATTAAATGTAAAGGGGAGTGGGTGCTGAAAATTAAAGAAAGCAATAGATCCAAGGCAAGAAAAGTAAATTCAGATTTGCAGCAAGCTCAAAGTTAAAGTGTAGAATGTAAATATGCAGGAAATGTAAATTGGAAGCAATGCAACAGGAAGTAAAAATTGCAGAGAAGGAAATTGTAGCAGAAAAGTAAATCAGCAAGAAAACTCAAATCAATTGTGAAATCTAGAAAGACAAGTGAAGATCTCAGGGGATCCAAGAGACTAGAAAACAAGTCTAGATCTCAAGCCCTTCCTTGATTCAACAGCATGCAGATTGAAGAAGAAATGAAAATGAAAACAGTAGGAGAACTTTGATTTAAATTGCAATTCACTAAAATTATGCAGCAAGGCAAAACAAAGAGAAATCTCAAAGGGAGAATGAAACAGAATTCCTTCAATTCTCCACCCAAGATTCAAAACACAGATGAAAATTAAAGAGAGAGTTCTCTAATCCTACTACTCCCTAGTGGAGCTCGCCTCTATGCTCTCTATTGGAGCTCGCCTCTATGCTCTCTATTGGAGCTCGCCTCTTTTATAAAATGAAACAGATGCCTATTTATAGGCATTTTTACAAAATGAAAATGAAATTCAAAACAAATTACAACTAAAATGAAATTTCTATTCTAACTATCTCTTGTGCCTTTGAGTGGTGTCAATTGGGCCCTTGCTCTTGATGGAATTGGGTTGACAAAAGGCCTCTATTGATTGCTCTTGGAGTTGGAGAGAAACCCATTGTGAACCGGGCCATGAATCACAAAAGCTTGAGTCAAAGTTTGAGGCAAACTTTGGCTCAAGCTTTTCATATCAGCTAGAGCCCCCTTGCTGTCATCCACGTTTGAGCTAAAGTTTGAGGTCAAACTTTGAGCCAAACGTGGATCCCTCTTGTTGCATATCAAGCCTTGGGGTTCTACTTTGTCCTCTTGTCAACGTTGCCAATTTTATGCCCACTATAGACTATTATATATGGTTGAAAAGCTCTGAATGTCAGCTTTTTAACCCAATTAGAATCACCTCAATTGGACATCTACAACTCAAGTTATGCTCCTTTGAAGAGGACAGGGTCGCTGACTTTTGGTGCCCAACGTTTGAGGTGAAGTTTGCCTCAAACGTGGTCGAAAACGCCAGTTCTGGAGGCTCAAACATATTGTCCACCCCATACTATTATATATTGTTGGAAAGCCCTGAATGTCTACTTTCCAATGCTTTTGGAAGCGCATCATTTGGAGCTCCACAGCTCAAGTTATACTCCGTCGAAGGTGCAGAGGTCAGTTGGCCTCACTGCAGGTTGCCACCATGTTCGTTTATGCACATTTCGAGGCAGTTTTCTCCCTCAATTTTAGTGTCCACCATGCAGTGCCATATATTCTTGGAAAGCTCTCGATTTCTACTTTCCATTGCTTTTTGAATCACATCATTTGGAGCTCTGTAGCTCAAGTTATTCTTGTTGGAAGTATACCCCTTCAGGCTGCAAGCCAACGTTTGACCTAAAGTTTGAGGCAAACGTTGGCGCAAGCTTTTTGGCCTCCTGGGTGTGTTTGTTGTGGCGCCAACGTTTGCCAAAAAGCTTGAGGCAAACGTTGGCGCAAGCTTTTGCCTTATCATTGGTGAATTCAACTCTTCCAAAAGTTTGAGCTAAAGTTTGAGGTAAGCTTTTGCTCAAGCTTTTTGTTCTCTCTTGCTCCTTGCCCTTTCTTCTTTCTCTAACCTTCTTCAAAGCTCCTTTCACCTGTCATCAATCAACCAAATACATCAAGGCTATGCTCAAAATCATGAGTTTGTTATTCTTTCATAATATATGACAATCATAGCACAAAATCTCATGAAATTGCATTAATTCATCCATGGTTGATTGAATCAAAGGAAACATGAAATTCTACCCAATTGGCTTGCTTATAGCTCAAGAAAGTGCATAAAACCTATTAAAAAAACAAAGAAAAAGCATAGAAAAACATGACATGATGACATGTCATCACAACACCAAACTTAAACCTTGCTTGTCCCCAAGCAAGAAAAGAATCATGCAATAGAGATTGACAATCCAAGGTAAGAAGAATAGCAACTCAATGTTCATGGCAAGCTAGTTTTCTATGTATGCTACAATCACAAAAGAAATGTAAATGATTGATACTTTTATTTAGCTCATTTTATGAAATCTTTTCTTTATGTTTCTTCCTTGAAGCAAGCTTTTGATTTTTCTTATTAGCTTCTCCTTTTGGGTGCTTTGCCCCACGAGTTAATAACAAAGCTACGACTCTAAATGCTTTGTTTTCAAGTATTACCACTTGATACATAAGCACCACAAGCATTTGAATTAGAGGACTTCATTAAGCTCTTTTTTTTTTCTTTTCTTGACTCTCTAATCATTGATGCTCAGAACCTTGAGCTTTGAGGGAGTGCTTTTGCACTTTGAGCCTAGCCTTGACTTCTAAGTGTTTTGTTTTCAAGCATTTGGCTTGATACATAAACACCACAAGTACTTAGCAAATAAATTGCCATTGGTACTCAGAACCTTCAGCTTTCTCATTCTTCCCCTTTTTCTTTTTTGCTTTATTTTGCATTTGCTTCTTCAAGGTTTTCATGATTTTAAAAGATTTCACAAAACGTGCTAGATGAAAACTTCAATTAAATAAAATCTAATGTAATTAAGCAACAATCAAACATACTAGCTTTCCAATACTTTTATGCACATGCTAAATTCTTCTTTAATTCCTTGTTTGTTTATGATCATGATACTTTATTGCTTTTGAATTCACAGAATTCAAGTTGGTAATTATAATGCCACAGCAACATGTTACAAATCAAGATTCAAGCTATGCTTTATTCATACACACATGTAAACAGAGAAGATAAAGACAATCATGAAATTTAAGTGCTGGAAACAAATGAGAAGAAAAGGAGCTCTACAACCTTGTAGTTCATCTTCATTATTGTTGTCCTTTTTCCTCTATTCTTCTTCTTTCCCTTGCCAAACTCAGAATGCTTGCTCATCCTCAAGCATCAATTAGAACAATGGCTATGGGGCTAAGATGGATCATGAATGTCTTACACAATGAAATGTTAGCAGTACATGTGTTTTGAGCAAGCAAAATTTAAGATAAAAATCAAGGCACAAGAGACAGAGACATTGTGATTGCAAATATAAGTTGGTGTGCATGATACATTGTATAAAAATATAAGTGGCACACCAAACTTAGTGTGACACTTTCTCTTGGAATTGATGCAAGTATCCAGTAAAGGTTTGAAGCAAATTTTGTTGCATAGCAACACCAAACTTAGAATGCAACCATATGTCAATTTATTGAAAATTAAACAAAGCAGGGAGAAGGAATGTTACCTACTGTTTACCTATTCTTCACTTTCTTCCTCTTCTTCCAGTTTGTTAAGAGGAATGACTCCAAGAGGGGAGAAGTTTCAGTTATTGTCCCCTGTCTTGGTCTCCTTTCAACAAGCTTCCTTGTGAAATTGGCTTGATTGATCTTGCTTGCTGGATCAGGGGGAGGATTGTTTGCAGTTGACCTTCTCATGAATGTTGTCCTTGGTATCTTGGTCACAATCCTCTTCTTGGTGCTTTTGTCAATTGCCTTCACTTCTTGGATGTCAAGACATGGTTGCTGTGTGATTATTGGAGTGATTTCTTCATTAAGAGCCTCCTGAATTGGTGGTTCCATGAGTTCTTCTTCTATGCATTTCTCTGCTTCAATTGAGGGTGACTTCTCTTGAGTGTCTTCCTCACTTTCTTGCTCCTCCACTCCTTCCCTTGTCACCTCAAGTGCAGTTTCATTTTCAACCACCTCATTCTTCATTGAAAGTTCACTTGATGCAGTGGCCTCTTTATCTTTCTCTTCCACTTTCTCCTTCACATCCATCAATTGGCCTTCATTTTCCTTGCTCAGTGATTCTAAGTGATGTGCGGAAAACGATCCGACACAAAACTCACCGGCAAGTGTACCGGGTCGCATCAAGTAA
The DNA here is from genome assembly GCF_014773155.1 of Arachis stenosperma. Lineage (NCBI taxonomy): Eukaryota > Viridiplantae > Streptophyta > Magnoliopsida > Fabales > Fabaceae > Arachis > Arachis stenosperma. Next base: position 46,042,876 of record NC_080382.1, on the reverse strand, counting down.
TAATAACTCACATGAGTGAGGTCGATCCCACAGGGATTGAAGGATTGAGCAATTTTAGTTTAGTGGTTGATTTAGTCAAGCAAATCAAGTATTGATTGAGTGTTTGGTATCCAACAGTAAGTAAATGACAGTAAATGTAAAGAGGGAAGGGTAGAATTGCAGAAATTAAAAGAAACTGAAAGTAAAAGGACTGAATCTTAAAGAACAAGAAATTAAATGACTGAAACTTAAAGTGCAAGAAATGTAAATTACAGTAACTTAAAGTGCAAGGAATGTAAATTGCTTGAATGAAAAAGGGATTTGAGGACTGGGATTTCAGGATCTAAGCAAATAGAAATTGAATTGCAACAATTAATAGAGCAGAAATTGAATTAGAAGCAATTAGAATTCATACAGTAAGGAAAGTAAGTGCAGCAAAGGTTCACAGAAGAAGAACCAAGAGGAAATTGGGACCTCAGGACTCCAGAGACTAGGTAGCAAAGCCTAGATCTCAATTGCCTTCCCAGATCCAAGTTCATAAAGCAATTAACAAGAAATTGAAGAAGAAGCAGTAAAGGAAATGTGTTTGAATTCAATTATGCAGAGGAGAAATTAAAGAGCTCTTGAGTGGAGATTGAGACAGAATTTCCTCAATTCTTAACACCCAAGACTCAAATAAGAAAAGTAGAAATGCCCAAGCAAGAACCAGGAAGAAGAGAGATCAATTCTCCTCCCCAATTCTCTGAAATCTCAGTGAAGTCTCTAAGAGAAATTTTAAAAGTTCCAAAATAAAAGTAAAGATTCAAAGCTCAAAAGAAGGGATCCTCCTAATTACATCAAACTATCTCCTATTTATACACTTTCTATTCTTGGATCTTGGGATTTGGATGGGCTTTTGATTTAGTGAAGAGATGAATTAAATTGGATTTTTAATTCAATTTTTGGCCCATGAAGAATTGCTTCCAGGAGGCTGCCCTGCCCTTGTGGAGGGCAGGGCAGAAAATTGATGCGTGCGGCCTTGGTGCGAGCGTGGTGTGCGAGTTTGGTGCGCAGGATGCTGCCCTGCCCTCGCGGAGGGCAGGACAGAAAATTTTGGTGCGCCAGTTTGGTGCCTGTGCGTGCTGCTGGTGCTGCCGAACCGTCCCTTGGTGCGCCAGAATGGTGCGCCTGTGTGCCATAACAAAATGCTGCCCTGCCCTCGCAGAGGGCAGGGCAATGTTTCCAACTTGAAGCCCCGTGTTCGAAACTTGGCCGATGCACACGCTACTATTTTTCCTTGGCTTTCTTGGCACCATAATGAGGCCTAGTTCCTTGCTTCCTCATTGTGCCGTGTTCGATTCTTGTGGCAAGCATAGGTGAATTTTTTCTTTGATTTTCTTCCCTTGGTGAGCCCGATACTGCCCTTGTGGAGGGCAGGGCAGTGTTTTGATCTTCTTGATTCCAAGGCACAGATTTGTGCTCTGCCCTTGTCGTGGGCAGGGCAGAGTTGCCTAGCAAGCTTTGTTCCCTTATGTTGCCCTCCTAGAGGGCAGTGTGCCCTTGTGGAGGGCAATGCTTGCTTCCTCCATTTATGCGGCACACTTCTCCTTCCTTTGGTCACGTTTTCTTCTCCTTGGGCCACGCTTTCTTAGGCCACGCTTTTCCTTTTTTTTTTCTTCACCTACAATAAACCAAAACAACCACTCCAAGTATCACTAAATTCACAAGGCTTATAAATCAATTAAAAATCAATTAAATTTAGCTTAAACTTCATGAGTTAACATTAATTTCATGGTGGTTGTTTGATTTAAAGAAGTTATGCATTTTCACTCCAAACCACTTACTTAGGATGCAAGAAAGTGCATAAAGACTAATAAAACAAGTGAAATTAGCTTGAAAAATGGGTATATGATGACCAGTCATCACAACACCAAACTTAAATCTTGCTTGTCCCCAAGCAAGCATCAAAACTAAGAGAAAATGTAATGAACAAGAAAAGAAACATATCCTTATTAAGCAAATAGCAGAACTTGATTTATGGAGTCTTTATGCAGACAATGATAACTCAAGTTATTGTTTGCTGTTACATAATATACATTTTTCATCAAAGGCTTGCTAAACTTGCTGTTATAAGACTCACTTCTTAATTACTCCCTTGCTAACTTTTCTTTCTCATAATGCTTAACAAGCTTATTCTTGTGGAGGTTTGGTGTCTAATGTTGCAGTAGTCGCCTTTGGCTTTAATTTTTTTTCTTTTACTCAACATCTTTCCACCACGACACATGGCTCACTATTTCTTCCTAGGATCATTGATGCCCAGCATCTCTTTGGATAACTAAATGTTCTGTATCTAAGTTGCTCTTTATTGTGGACTTTCAATTGGCCATCCCAAATCAGTTGATCTAAGTGACCGGGTTTTAAAATACCCCTCAGAATTTACTCATCCAAGCATATCTTAGTACAAGAACACCACAGGCATATGTCCTAGGGTCCAAGCTATTGGTGTCCAACCTTTATTCTTTTGTTTTTCTTGCCACTTTGGCTTTTTCTTCTTCCCTTTTTTTTTTTGTTTTTGTTCTCAAGGGCTTTTTCTTTATTGATGAGGATCTTTATAACAGCAAGCTAACTCACACTTGAATGAGAATGATATTATGCAACAATTATTTCATGAGTTATGCATTTAATCAAACATATATACCACCATTAACTTCCATTCTACTTATGCAACATTGGATATTTACTTTTCAATTCAAACAATTCTCTTTTATTCAAGCATATGGGAAACAAAACAAAATTCAAGCTAAGTGATGAATGACAAGCATTATGCAGATTATACATAATCAAACAATTTCACTTGCAACTAAATAAACACTTTAGCAGGATATATAATGGTTCCCATATTCAAAATAATACACAGCAGCAAGGATTAAGTTTAGATACAACCTTTGAAGTTGCAGCCCTTTGATTCTTCCTTCTGTTGTGTTTTCTTTGAGTTAGGATGTGCAATATCTTCAGTTATTGACTCATGTCCTGCCTAATTCTCAAAGTTGCTTGCTTCTCAAGCCCTTAAGTATATGGTTAGTATGCATAAATGGAGTGTGGCTCTTGGATTTGTTTTGGTGTGTGAACACCAAACTTAATTGTTTGCCACTGTCTCAGATGCAACAAGTTAACCATATTTGAAACCCTGTGTCCTTGCTAAAGGTTATGGAATCAAAGCTAGAAAGCAGTTAAGTAGTTGAATAATTCGTCTGATTGCTTGGAGCTAGCATTATGCAAGAAGTGAGAATGTGCTTTTAAGTGAGATTTTTGGTGGAACACCAAACTTAGAATCCTTCATTCTCCCTTAAATTATTTTGGTGTGCAACACCAAACTTAGCTCCTTGCAGTGCATACCAATTATTCAACATTTTTATTGAAAAAGTTATGAAAAGAAAACTACCTCAGGTTGGGTTGCCTCCCAACAAGCGCTTCTTTATTGTCATTAGCTTGACATCTTCTATTTGTACTTCAAGAAGGATTTAGATTCTGAACCTCTTTTTCCTTGTTCCATTGTCCCCCTAGGTATGGTTTTGCTCTGTGGCCATTTGCTGTAAACCGACTCTTTGTTGCTTCATCTAGCAATTCAATACTCCCATAAGGAAAGACCTTAGTTACCAAATATGGACTAGTCCACTTAGACTTAAGCTTGCCAGGGAATATCTTGAGTCGTGAGTTGTACAAGAGTACTTGTTGTCCGGGTTTGAATTCTTTCTTTAAAATCTTCCTGTCATGCCATCTCTTGGCTTTTTCCTTGTATATCTTGGTATTTTCATAGGCTTCTAGCCTAAACTCATCCAGCTCATTTAGCTGTAACAACCTTTTCTCTCCTGCTGCTTCAGAATCAAGGTTTAGAAGTTTAGTGGCCCAAAAGGCTTTGTGTTCAAGCTCTACAGGGAGATGACAAGATTTGCCATATAACAGCTGAAAGGGGGACTTCCCAATGGGAGTTTTGAAAGCTGTTCTGTACGCCTAAAGTGCATCTTCCAACTTCCTAGCCCAATCCTTTCTTGTGCTACCTACTGTTTTCTCTAGGATTTTCTTCAATTCTCTGTTTGCTAATTCAGCCTGCCCATTAGCCTGAGGGTGGTATGGTGTGGCCACTTTATGGATAACTCCATATTTGTGAAGAAGTTTCTCCATTTGTTTGTTACAAAAATGACCACCACCATCGCTGATAAGACCCTTGGGTACTCCATATCTAGTAAAGATATGCTTCTTTAGGAATTGAAGGACAATTTGTGCATCACAGGTAGTTGTGGCTATGGCTTCCACCCACTTTGAAACATACTCCACTGCTACCAAGATATATTTGAAAGAATGAGAAGGGGAAAAGGGTCCCATGAAATCAATGCTCCATAGATCAAACAATTCTACTTCCAAAATAAAGTTCTGTGGCATCTCATTCCTTCTTGTCAATCCTCCTGCTCTCTGGCATTCATTACATTGGTGGACAAACTCTCTGGCATCTTTGAAGATAGTTGGCCAATAGAAACCACTTTGCAATATCTTTGCAGCTGTTCTTTCTGGACCAAAATGTCCACCATACGCTGAGCCATGGCAATGCCATAATATATCTTTTATTTCACTCTCAGGGACACATCTTCTAATTATTCCATCAGAACATCTTTTGAATAGATAAGGTTCATCCCACAAGAACTTCCTTGCTTCATTGATTAGCTTCTTCACTTCTTGTTTAGTGAATTCTTGAGGTATCTTCCTCCCCACTTTGTAATTGGCTATATCAGCGAACCATGGTGTTTGTTGGATCGGCAGAAGATGTTCATCCGGGAAGCTTTCATTCACAGGTTGCGATGCTTCTTGAATTGTTTCTTGTGGCAACCGTGACAAATGGTCAGCAACTCGGTTCTCAGTGCCTTTCCTATCCCTTACCTCAATGTCAAACTCCTGTAGAAGTAGTATCCACCTGATAAGTCTTGGTTTAGCATCCTGCTTTGACATCAAATACTTGAGGGCGGCATGATCAGTATAAACCACAATTTTAGATCCTATCAAGTATGATCTAAACTTATCAAATGCATAGACTACAGCTAACAATTCCTTCTCTGTTGTAGTGTAATTTTTTTGAGCCTCATTCAATACTTTACTTGCATAATATATGACATGATGCAAGTTTCCCTTTTTTTGTCTAAGTACAGCACCAATTGCAATATCACTTGCATCACACATGAGTTCAAAGGGTAAGTTCCAATCAGGGGGTGTGATAATTGGTGCTGTTGTGAGTTTATGTTTTAAAGTTTCAAAGGCATGCTGGCAATTTTCATCAAAAATAAAAGGTTTATCAATCATTAACAGATTACTCAAAGGTTTGGCTATTTTAGAAAAATCCTTGATAAACCTTCTATAAAATCCTGCATGCCCCAAGAAACTTCTAACAGATTTCACATTAGTTGGTGGAGGGAGCTTTTCTATTATTTCCACTTTTGCCTTGTCAACCTCTATCCCTCTTCTTGAAACTTTATGACCAAGAACAATCCCCTCAGGCACCATGAAATGGCACTTCTCCCAGTTCAAAACCAAATTAGTTTCTTGGCACCGTTTCAAAACAAGAGTTAGATGGTTCAGGCAAGTATTGAAATTATCACCAAAAATAGAGAAGTCATCCATAAAAACCTCTAAAAATTTTTCAACCATATCTGAGAAAATGGAGAGCATACACCTTTGAAAAGTGGTTGGGGCATTGCATAGTCCGAATGGCATTCTTCTATAAGCGAAAACTCCAACTGGGCATGTGAATGAAGTCTTTTCTTGGTCCTTTGGATCTACCACTATCTGATTGTACCCAGAATAGCCATCCAGGAAGCAATAATAAGCATGGCCAGCCAACCTTTCAAGCATCTGGTCAATGAACGGAAGTGGGAAGTGATCTTTGCGTGTAGCATCATTCAACCTCCTATAGTCAATACACATCCTCCACCCCGTCACAGTCCTTGTGGGAATGAGTTCACTTTTCTCATTAATAATGACTGTCATTCCACCCTTCTTTGGTACCACTTGGACTGGACTTATCCATGAGCTATCGGAAATAGGATATATTATTCCTGCATTCCACAATTTCATTACTTCCTTCTGGACAACTTCCTTCATTGCAGGATTTAGTCTTCTTTGAGGTTGAATTACTGCTTTGGAATTGTCCTCCAAGAGAATCTTATGCATACACACTGCAGGGCTAATGCCTTTCAGATCATCAATGGTCCATCCTAAAGCATCCTTGTGAGCTCTGAGAACATCAAGAAGCTCTCCTTCTTTTTTCTTTGTCAGGCATGAATTAATGATCACTGGGAAGCTCTCTGAAGTGCCAAGAAATGCATATTTGAGATGAGAAGGTAATGGCTTCAGTTCTTGCTTCTGCGCTTCTTCTTTTTTGTTGGTTCCACCTCTTTGTCAATGGATATCTCAACTGTGTGTTCCTCTACTGTTTCTTGATTTTCTTTTTCTTGCTCATGCTGATTAGTGTCTAATACTTCTTCCACCAGGCTCTCTATCATATCCACTCTCAAATGATCTTCCTGCTCAGGAGGATGTTACATTGACTTAAAAACATTTATGATCATTTGCTCATTGTGTACTCTGAAAATCATTTTTCCTTTTTCCACATCTATAATGGCTCTTGCAGTTGCTAGAAATGGTCTTCCTAAGATGATTGAATTGTTCCCTTCCTCGTCAGTGTCTAGGATTACAAAGTTCGCAGGGAAGATAAACTCTCCAACCTTCACTAGCAAATTTTCCACAATTCCATTGGGTATCTTGATCGATCTGTCGGCCATGACTAGTGACATCCTGGTGGGTTTTAGTTCTTCTATAGCAAGCTTCTTCATCATGGACAAGGGCATTAAGTTTATACTAGCTCCAAGATCACAGAGAGCTTTGTCCAAGGCTAGCTTGCCTATGGTGCATGATACTACAAAGCTCCCTGGATCTTTAAGCTTTGGTGGAATTCCTTTTAGGAGCACGGCGCTACATTCCTCACTGAGCATTACCGTCTCCTTCTCATTCCAGTCTCTCTTCTTATTGATGAGCTCCTTTAAGAACTTGGCATACAGAGGCATTTGCTCCAATGCCTCAGCCAAGGGTATGTTGATTTCCAATTTCTTGAAAGTCTCAAGAAATTTGTGGAAATGCTGATCCTTTGTCTCTTTGTGGAATCTCTGTGGATACGGTATTGGGGGTGTCAAGCTTTTCTCCCCTTGAAGTTGTCTTGGAATCGGTTCTTCCATGATCTGCTTTCCCTTCTTCAGATTTTGTGGTTGGTTGTTTTCCTCTGTGAGTTTTTCTGGGACATTCTTGCTTGTCATGTCCTTGTTGATGGCTTCATCATTCTTTGTTGGCTCATTGTCATTCTCCATAAGTTTCTTGGTTTCTCCTTGGTTACCATCCACTAATATCTTTCCACTCCTTAGTTGCACGACCTTGCATTCTTCCTTTGGGTTAAGAATGGTGTCACTTGGTAGTGAGCTTGATGGTTTTTCAACAGAAATCTGTTTGGAGATTTGTCCAATTTGCCTTTCCAAGTTCTTCATGGAAGCTTCTTGGTTCTTTGTTGTCAATTCTTGGTTCTTCATCATTTTCTCCATGAGCAGCTCTAGATTAGTGATCCTCTGAGATTCTTGTGAGATGGGTTGGTTTTGGGGTGTTGTTGGATGATGATATGTGCTTTGGTTAGTTGGGTGGTTATTGGGTAGGTGATGGTTAGAGTTGGGATAATTATTTTGTGGTTTTCTGTATGTATTTTGGTTAGTGTTTGGCTGGGGGTTGTGGTTTGTGTTTTTCCAATTGTTCTGACTTGAGTTTCTTTGCCATGGTTGTTGGTTTTGATTGTGGTTGTCTCCCCATCTGAGGTTGGGATGGTTCTTCTAAGATGGATTGTAAGTATCACCATAGACTTCATTTGTTCCAGGATTTTGGTTGTGCATGTACTGGACTTGCTCTTGCTGTTGCTCCTCTTGAGTTTCTTCACTTTGCACCCATGTGGTTGATGGTTGGCTTGTGGTGCTCACTGCTGCTACTTGCAGGCCATCAATTTTTTTGGCCATTTGCTCAAACTGTTGTTGAATCTGCTGCTGCATCATCTTGTTCTGAGCTAGAATTGAGTCAACTCCTTCCAACTCCATTACTCCTCTTCTTTGTGATAGTTGGCGTTGTCTTTGATGAGCAAAGAAATATTGGTTGTTGGCCACCATATCAATGAGGTTTTGAGCTTCCTCTGTAGTTTTCATGAGTTGTAATGAGCCTCCAGCTGAATGATCAAGTGCTTCTTGAGCTTTCAGAGTAAGTCCTTCATAGAAGTTTTGCAGCTTATCCCACTCAGTAAACATCTCTGGTGGACATTTCTTCAATAGTGCCTTATACCTTTCCCATGCTTCATATAGATTCTCAGCCTCCATTTGAGTAAATGTCTGCACCTCAGTCTTCAATCTTATGATCCTTTGAGGGGGATAAAATTTGGCGAGGAACTTGCTCACCAAGTCATCCCAAGTGTTGATACTTTCCTTTGGGAACGTTTCTAGCCATTGAGTGGCTTTATCCCTGAGAGAGAATGGAAAGAGCAGCAACTTGTAACTGTCAGGAGGCACACCATTGGTTTTGACAGTGTCACAAATCCTCAAGAAAGTGGATAAATGTTGATTCGGATCCTCCAATGGCCCTCCTCCAAAAGAACAGTTGTTTTGGACTAGTGTGATGAGCTGTGGCTTCAGTTCAAAGTTGTTTGCATTGACATTGGGGGGAAGAATGCTACTCCCATAATGTCTAGCATTTGCAAATGTGTAGGAAGCCAGTACTCTTCTTTGTTGTAAGTTGTTGTTGGCTCCTCCTTCTGGTTGATTGGGATTTGATGGATCTCCTTCCATTTCTTGGAATTCCTCCTCAGATTCTTCCTCTCCAATGACGTTCTTCCCTCTTTCAGCTCTTCTTATTCTTTGAAGAGTTCTTTGGTCAATTTCAGAGAGAATAGGGGAGAATCTTCCTGTACCTGACATACAAACACACAATAAGAAACACACAGATCCAGAAAACCAGTGAAACTTCACTCTATTGCGAGAGTGAGGTTTTTTTGTTAGTTTAAGCAAAAATACAAACAGTTAGTGTGTTAGAGAAACAGAAAAGAAAAAGTGCTTGATCTAGACCTCCACTTCACTTAATCATTGTCAATCTATTTCAATCCCCGGCAACGGCGCCAAAAACTTGATGTGCGGAAAATGATTCGACACAAAACTCACCGGCAAGTGTACCGGGTCGCATCAAGTAATAATAACTCACATGAGTGAGGTCGATCCCACAGGGATTGAAGGATTGAGCAATTTTAGTTTAGTGGTTGATTTAGTCAAGCAAATCAAGTATTGATTGAGTGTTTGGTATCCAACAGTAAGTAAATGACAGTAAATGTAAAGAGGGAAGGGTAGAATTACAGAAATTAAAAGAAACTGAAAGTAAAAGGACTGAATTTTAAAGAACAAGAAATTAAATGATTGAAACTTAAAGTGCAAGAAATGTAAATTGCAGTAACTTAAAGTGCAAGGAATGTAAATTGCTTGAATGAAAAAGGGATTTGAGGACTGGGATTTCAGGATCTAAGCAAATAGAAATTGAATTGCAACAATTAATAGAGCAGAAATTGAATTAGAAGCAATTAGAATTCATACAGTAAGGAAAGTAAGTGCAGCAAAGGTTCACAGAAGAACCAAGAGGAAATTGGGACCTCAGGACTCCAGAGACTAGGTAGCAAAGCCTAGATCTCAATTGCCTTCCCAGATCCAAGTTCACAAAGCAATTAACAAGAAATTGAAGAAGAAGCAGTAAAGGAAATGTGTCTGAATTCAATTATGCAGAGGAGAAATTAAAGATCTCTTGAGTGGAGATTGAGACAGAATTTCCTCAATTCTTAACACCCAAGACTCAAATAAGAAAAGTAGAAATGCCCAAGCAAGAACCAGGAAGAAGAGAGATCAATTCTCCTCCCCAATTCTCTGAAATCTCAGTGAAGTCTCTAAGAGAAATTTTAAAAGTTCCAAAATAAAAGTAAATATTCAAAGCTCAAAAGAAGGGATCCTCCTAATTACATCAAACTATCTCCTATTTATACACTTTCTATTCTTGGATCTTGGGATTTGGATGGGCTTTTGATTTGGTGAAGAGATGTGATGTGCGAAAAACGATTCGACACAAAACTCACCGGCAAGTGCACCGGGTCGCATCAAGTAATAAAACTCACGGGAGTGAGGTCGATCCCACAGGGATTGAAGGATTGAGCAACTCTAGTTTAGTGGTTGAATTAGTCAAGCAAATAAGTGTTGATTGTGTGAATTTGTGTTAACAGGAATTTAAATTGCAGAAAGTAAAAGGGAATGGGTGAATTGCATGAAATTAAAGAGAACTGAAATTTAAAGTGCTTAATCTTAAAGAACAAGTAATGTAAATTGCAGAAACTTAAAATGCAAGGAATGTAAATGACTTGAATTGTAAATGGGTCAGGGATGTGGGATTGCAGAAATTAAACAAGGAAATTAAAATGGAAACCAATAGATCTCAGGACCCAAGAGACTAGATAACCAATTCTAGATCTCAATGCCTTCCTAGATCAAAACCACAATTCAATTACAAGAGGAATTAAAATCAAATAGAAGAAGAACTAAATTCAGATCTCAATTTCTCAAGAGTGCAGTAGATGAAAACAGAGAGATCTCAGGGTGGAATTGAAACAGAATTCCTTCAATTCTCCAACACCCAAGATTCAAACAAAACTTTGCAGGAAAGTAAACAAGAAAACCTAGAGGAAGAGAATTCAATTCACTTCCCAAAAAACTCTCTCAAATATCAAGTGCTCTCTCAAGAGTTCTTCTCCAGAATTCTCAAAAATCCCAAAAAGCTCTCTAAAACTTTAAATTCTAAGCTATTTATACACTTTCTTCTAATGATCTTCAAGCCTTGAATTGGGCCTTGGCCTTGATGGAATTGGGTTGCTAGTTGCCTCTGTTGATTGCTCTAAGTGTTGGGAAGAAAACCACTTGTGAACCGGCCATGCAAGTTTCACGTTTGAGCCAACGTTTGACGGCAAACGTTGACTCAAACGTTACTGAGTGAATGATGAAGCAGAGGCCATTGCTGTCATCCACGTTTGGCTCAATTAACTCATCAATCAGGGGTGCTCTTCTATGCTCTTATTTGCCAAAATGTCGCCAACGTTTGACCCAACGTTTGAGGTCAAACGTTGGCTCAAACGTTGGTTTTTCCCAGGAGCCCTTTCTTCCTTCTTGGCGCCAATGTTTGCCTCAACGTTTGAGGTCAAACGTTGGCGCAAACTTCATCCTTCCAGGGCACCATTTTCATTCCTTGTGGCACCAACGTTTGCCTCAACGTTTGAGGTCAAACTTTGGCTCCAACGTTGGCTTCCAAACTCTTTCTTCGGCCAACGTTTGCCTCAACGTTTGAGGTCAAACGTTGGCCCCAACGTTGCCTCCCAGGGACTTCTTCTTCAGCCTCTTGCACCCTCCTTCCAAGCCTTGTTTCACCTATCATCAATTAATCAAAATCATCAAAGCTATGCTTCAAATCATGAGAATATTTCCATTCTAAAATGTATGACAATTATAACACAATATCTCATGAAAAGGCATCATTTTATACATGATTGATTGAGTCAAAGATAACATGAATTTCAACCCTATTGGCTTACTTATGGCTTAAGAAAGTGCATAAAACTAATTAAAAACAAAGAAAAAGATTAGTAAAACTAGGCTAAGATGACTTGTCATCACAACACCAAACTTAAAACTTGCTTGTCCCCAAGCAAGAAAAGACTTTAAGCTCATGAGTACTGTCAGAATAGAAAATAGTGAAGAATGACAGAATGACATGTAAGGCTCTGTGAGTGAAGTGATTAATTGACAGTGGAGTGAACTCGGAATCATATGTTTATGCAAGGGCTTCAGTGTTCATTAGTCCCTACTTCTTGGAAGTCTTAGGTCTTAGGAATTTCACCCAACTGATATTGTGGAGATCTCTTTATAGATAATCACCTTGAAGCAGCTTATGATTTCTGTGTTTTGGCCTCGACTCTAAGTGTCATGTCTCAAAGCGGCTTTTTAGATAAGCTTTCAATCAATACTCCTAAACCAGTTGGTTTTAAGGTATTAGGTGTTAAAGCACCCCAAAGGATTTACTTGCTCAAGCCTCTCTCCTTGACACATCTCGACCACAAGCATTTACTAGGATACTAACTCGTTGAGTTTTCTTTTTTTTTTCCTGCCTAGTAATTGATGCTCAGAGCCTTGGGCCATTGATGAGCGGATAATATGTACGCTTTTTGGCATTGTTTTTAGTATGTTTTTAGTAGTTTTAGTTGAGTTCTTAGTATATTTTTATTAGTTTTTAGTTAAAATTTACTTTTCTGGACTTTACTATGAGTTTGTGTGTTTTTCTGTGATTTCAGGTATTTTCTGGCTGAAATTGAGGGATCTGAGCAAAAATCTGATCCAGAGACTCAAAAGGACTGCAGATGCTGTTGGATTCTGACCTCCCTGCACTCGAAGTGGATTTTCTGGAGCTACAGGAGCCCAATTGGCGCGCTCTCAACGGCGTTGGAAAGTAGACATCCTGGGCTTTCCAGCAATATATAATAGTCCATACTTTGCCCAAGATTTGATGGCCCAAACCGGCGTTCAAAGTCACCTACAGAAATTCCAGCGTTAAACGCCGGAACTGGCACCTAAATGGGAGTTAAACGCCCAAACTGGCATAAAAGCTGGCGTTTAACTCCAAGAAGAGTCCCTACACGAAAATGCTTCATTGCTCAGCCCAAGCACACACCAAGTGGGCCCGGAAGTGGATTTTTATGTCATTTACTCATCTCTGTACACCCTAGGTTACTAGTTTTCTATATATAGGACCTTTTACTATTGTACTTTCATCTTTTGATCATGTTTTGATGATTGAACCCTCTTTGGGAGGCTGGCCATTCGGCCATGCCTAGACCTTGTTCTTATGTATTTTCAACGGTGGAGTTTCTACACACCATAGATTAAGGTGTGGAGCTCTGCTGTACCTCGAGTATTAATGCAATTACTATTGTTCTTCCATTCAATTCCGCTTGTTCTTTGTCCAAGATATCACTTGTTCTTCAACATGATGAAGGTGATGATTGACGCCCATCACCATTCTCACTCATGAACAAGGTGACTGACAACCATTCTTGTTCTACAAGCATCTGAGGCTTAGTGAATATCTCTTGGATTCTTTAATCGGAATCTTCGTGGTATAGGCAGGACCTGATGGCGGCATTCAAGAGAATCCGGAAGGTCTAAACCTTGTCTGTGGTATTCTGAGTAGGATTCAATGATTGAATGACTGTGACGTGCTTCAAACCTGTAACCTACTGGGCGTTAGTGACAGACGCAAAAGAGTGATTCTATTCCGGTAGGGGAGGGAACCAAACCGGTGATTGGCAGTACTGTGACAGAGTGCGTGCATTAGCTTTCACTGCGCGGATGGGAGGTAGCTGCTGACAACAGTGAAACCCTACACGAGCTTGCCATGGAAAGGAGTAAGAAGGATTGGATGAAGACAGTAGGAAAGCAGAGAGACGGAAGGGAAGGCATCTTCATATGCTTGTCTGAAGCTCTTACACCAATGATATACATAAGTATCTCTATCTTTATCTTTATGTTATTTTCATTCATCACCATTATACATTTGAGTCTGCCTGACTGAGATTTACAAGGTGACCATAGCTTGCTTCATACCAACAATCTCCGTGGGATCGACCCTTACTCGCGTAAGGTATTACTTGGACGACCCAGGGCACTTGCTGGTTAGTTGTGCGAAGTTGTAGTGATCACAATTTCGCGCACCAAGTTTTTGGCGCCGTTGCCGGGGATTGTTCTTGTGTATGGACAACTGACGGTTCATCTTGTTGCTTAGATTAGGTATTATTTTTCTTCAGAGTTCTTAAAAATGAATTCTAGTGTTTCAAGGTGATGTTCTTATCATCACCAAAGCTGATTGATCATCATCAATTTAGCTCTTGAATGCAATGTCCTGCTGAAGCTTAGCCGGCCATGTCTAATTCCTTTAGACTAAAGCTTTAGACTAACATGGCATGATTCCTGGAATTCTCATTAAGAATTTTGATACCTTTATTTTCCTTTTCACTTAATTTTCGAAAAATCCAAAAAAATTACAAAATCATAAAAACCAAAAATATTTCTTGTTTAAGTCTAGTGTCTCATTTTAAGTTTGGTGTCAATTGCATGTTTCTGTTCTTCTTGCATTTTTCAAATTTATGCATGTGTCTTCATTGATCTTCAAGATGTGATTGATGATTTCTTACTCTAATCTTTAAATTCTCTTGACTTGAGTGTTTTGTGTGTCTCATATGCATTCTCATTAGTGTCAGTAGTATACAAACTGCTAAGTTTGGTGTCTTGCATGCATTATTATTTGATTTTAAGTGCATTTTGATTATTCCTTATTATTAAAAATCCAAAAATATTTTTAATTTGTGTCTTTTCAAGTCAATGATACAAAGAATTGAAGATTCAGAACATACTGCAGAGGAATTATACAGAAAAAGCTGAGCATTCAAAAATGCCCAGTGAAGAAGGCAGACTGGCGTTTAAACGCCAGCCAGGGTACCTGGTTGGGCGTTTAACGCCCAAAGAGGTAGCATTTCGGGCGTTAAACGCCAGAATGTATACCATTCTGGGCGTTTAACGCCAGGATGGTGCTAGGGGGAAGATTTTGTTTTCAAATCAATTTTTTTCAAGTTTTCAAAGTTTTTCAAAATCAAATCTTTTTCAAATCATATCTTCTCAATCAAATGTTTTCAAAATCAATTTCTTTCCTTTTTCAAAGATACTTACTAACAATTAATGATTTGATTGAACATTTTTGCCTTTTCTGTTAAGGAAGGTTTTATGCTTGAATCATATCTTTTCTTGTTAGGCAAGTCATTAATTTTTAAAATCATATCTTTTCAAATTATTTTCAAATCATATCTTTTAAAATTGTTTTCAAATCATATCTTTTCAATTACATCTTTTTAAAACCAATCATATCTTCTTAACCACATCTTTTCAAAATAGTTTTCAATCAAATCTTTTTAATTTCTAATTTCAAAATCTTTTTCAAAAAATCACTTGATTTCTTTTCCACTTTTAGTTTCGAAAATCAATTAGTGTTTTTCAAAAATGTTTTCAAAATTTTTTACTTAAATTTTCGAAAATTACTTCCCTTCTTCTCACATCCTTCTATTTATGGACTAACACTATTCCTTAATGCAAAATTCGAACTCCATCTTCCTTGATAAGTTCGAATTTTCAACCTCTGTCTTCCATTTTTCTTCCTCTGACACCTCAAGGAATCTTTATACTGTGACATAGAGGATTCCACATTTTCTTGTTTTCTTCTCTTTCTTATGAGCAGGAGCAGAGACAAAGGCATTCTTGTTGAAGCTGACCCTGAACCTGAAAGGACCTTGAAGAGAAAACTAAGAGAAGCTAAAACACAACTCTCTTTAAAGGACTTGACCGAATTCTTCAAAGAAGAAAGACACATGGCAGCCGAAAACAACAACAATGCCAACAATGCAAGGAAGGTGCTGGGTGACTTTACTGCACCTACTCCTGACTTCTATGGGAGAAGCATCTCTATCCCTGCCATTAGAGCAAACAACTTTGAGCTTAAGCCTCAATTAGTTTCTCTAATGCAACAGAATTGCAAGTTCCATGGACTTCCATTGGAAGATCCTCATCAGTTTTTAGCTGAGTTCTTGCAAATCTGTGACACAGTCAAGACTAATGGGGTTGACCCTGAGGTCTACAGACTGATGCTATTCCCTTTTGCTGTAAGAGACAGAGCTAGAATATGGTTGGACTCTCAACCTAAAGAAAGCCTGGACTCTTGGGAAAAGCTAGTCAATGCCTTCTTGGCAAAGTTCTTTCCACCACAAAGATGGAGTAAGCTTAGAGTGGAAGTCCAAACCTTCAGACAGAAGGATGGAGAATCCCTCTATGAAGCTTGGGAAAGATACAAACAATTAATCAGAAGATGTCCCTCAGACATGTTTTCTGAATGGAGCATCATAGGTATTTTCTATGATGGTCTCTCTGAACTATCTAAGATGTCCTTGGATAGCTCTGCTGGAGGATCTCTTCATCTGAAGAAGACGCCTGCAGAAGCTCAAGAGCTAATTGAAATGGTTGCAAATAACCAATTCATGTACACTTCTGAAAGGAATCCTGTGAACAATGGGACTAGTCAGAAGAAAGGAGTTCTTGAGATTGACACTCTGAATGCCATATTGGCTCAGAACAAGATATTGACTCAACAAGTCAATTTGATCTCTCAAAGTCTGTCTGGAATGCAAAATGCACCAAACAGTACTAAGGATGCTTCATCTGAGGAAGAAGCTTATGATCCTGAGAACCCTTCCATGGAAGAGGTGAATTACCTAGGAGAACCCTATGGAAACACCTATAATTCTTCATGGAGAAATCACCCAAATTTCTCATGGAAGAATCAAGAGAGACCTCAACAAGGTTTCAATAACAATAATGGTGGAAGAAACAGGCTTGGCACCAACAAGCCTTTTCCATCATCTTTTCAGCAACAGACAGAGAGTTCTAAGCAGAATACTTCTGACTTAGCAACAATGGTCTCTGATCTAATAAAGACCACTCAAAGTTTTATGAATGAAACAAGGTCCTCCATCAGAAATTTGGAAGGACAAGTGGGTCAGCTGAGCAAGAAAGTTACTGAACTCCCTCCTAGCACTCTCCCAAGTAATACAGAAGAAAATCCAAAAGGAGAGTGCAAAGCCATAGACATGGCCGAATATGAAGAGGAAAGAGAGGAGGAGGACGCCACTGAGGAAGACCTCAGTGGGCGTGTACCAATCTCCTCTGAGTTCCTCAATGAGGAACAATGGGAGTCTAAGGCTCAAAATGAGACCATAGAGATTCCATTGAACTTACTTCTGCCATTCATGAGCTCTGATGAGTATTCTTCCTCTGAAGAGGATGAGTATGTCACTGAAGAGCAAGTTGCTAAATACCTTGGAGCAATCATGAAGCTAAATGACAAGTTATTTGGAAATGAGACTTGGGAAGATGAACCTCCCTTGCTCACCAAAGAACTGGATGACTTGTCTAGGCAGAAACTGCCTCAAAAGAGGCAAGATCCTGGGAAGTTTTCTATACCTTGTACCATAGGCACCATGACCTTCAAGAAGGCCTTGTGTGACTTAGGGTCAAGTGTAAACCTCATGCCCCTCTCTGTAATGGAGAAATTAGGGATCTTTGAGGTGCAAGCTGCAAGAATCTCATTAGAGATGGCAGACAATTCAAGAAAACAAGCTCATGGACTTGTAGAGAATGTTTTGGTGAAGATTGAAGACCATTACATCCCTACTGATTTCATAGTCCTAGAGACTGGGAAGTGCATGGATGAATCCATCATCCTTGGCAGACCCTTCCTAGCCACAGCAAAGGCTGTGATTGATGTTGATAGAGGAGAGTTGATCATTCAAGTGAATGAAGAATCCTTGGTGTTTAAGGCCCAAGGACATCCCTCTATCATCATGGAGAGGAAGCATGAAGAGCTTCTCTCAAAACAGAGCCAAGCAGAGCCCCCACAGTCAAACTCTAAGTTTGGTGTTGGGAGGCCACAACCAAACTCTAAGTTTGGTGTTGAACCCCCACATTCAAACTCTAAGTTTGGTGTTGGGAGGTTCTAACACGGTTCTGAGTATTTCTGAGGCTCTATGAGAGTCCTCTGTCAAGCTAATGACATTAAAGAAGCGCTTGTTGGGAGGCAACCCAATGTTTTACAATTAACTATTTCCTTTTGTTATTTTATCTTTTTTTGTAGGTTGATGATCATAAGAAGTCACAAAATCAATGAAAAAAGCAAAAACAGAATGAAAAACAGGAAGAAAAACAGCACACCCTGGAGGAAGAACTCACTGGCGTTTAAACGCCAGTGAGGCTAGCAGTTGGGCGTTTAACGCCCAGTCTGGCACCATTCTGGGCGTTTAACGCCAGAAAGGGGCACCAGACTGGCGTTAAACGCCAGAGAAGGGCAAGAACCTGGCGTTAAACGTCAGGAATGGGCACCAGCCCGGCGTTTAACGCCAGAAATGGCTCAAAACGTGGATTTTGATGCCATTTGGTGCAGGGATGACTTTTCCTTGACACCTAAGGATCTGTGGACCCCACAGGATCCCCATAAACCCCACCACTCTTTCTCTTCTTCTTCACCCATTCACCAATCACCTCAACATCTCTTTCTCTTCACCACTCACATCCATCCTTCATAAACCACTACTTCTTCCCCTTTTTGCCAAACCACAAAGCCATGTCCCTCTCCTCCATTTCTTCTTCTTCTACTCTCTTCTTTCTTCTTTTGCTCGAGGACGAGCAAACCTTTTAAGTTTGGTGTGGTAAAAGCATTGCTCTTTGTTTTTCCATAACCATTTATGGCATCCAAAGCCGGTTCAACTGAGAAGGCATGACCTCAAGCCCATCACTAAGAAGAAGATGGAGCAAACAAGAGACCCCTCTCATCAAGAGATCCCTGAGATACCTCAAGGGAAGCACTTTCCTCCACAAGACTATTGGGAGCAACTGAACACCTCCCTAGGAGAATTAAGTTCCAACATGGACAACTAAGGGTGGAGCACCAAGAACACTCCATCATCCTCCATGAAATTAGAGAAGATCAAAGAATCATGAGAGAGGAGCAACAAAGACAAGGAAGAGACATTGAGGAGCTCAAGCACTCCATAGGATCTTCAAGAAGAAGAAAGAGCCGCCATCACTAAGGTGGACCCGTTCTTTAATCTCCTTGTTCTTTATTCTTCTGTTTTTCGAATTTTAGTGCTTTATGTTTATCCATGTTTGTGTCTTATGATCATTAGTGTCTTAGTGTCTATGCCTTAAAGCTATGAATATGAATCCATCACCTTTCTTAAATGAAAACTGTTTTTATTACAAAAGAACAAGAAGTACAGGATTTCAAATTCATCTTTAAAACTAGCTTAATTAGTTTGATGTGGTGGCAATGCTTTTGTTTTCCGAATGTATGCTTAAACAGTGCATATGTCTTTTGAATTTGTGGTTCATGAATGTTAAAAATTGTTGGCTCTTGAAAGAATGATGAAAAAGGAGACATGTTACTGAGGATCTGAAAAATCATAAAAAAATGATTCTTGAAGCAAGAAAAAGCAGTGAATACAAAAAAAAAAGAAAGAGAAGGAGAAAAACGAAAAAAAGGGAGAAAAAGAAAAAGAAAGAAAAAAAGAAAGAAATAAAGTTGTGATCCAAGGCAAAAAGAGTGTGCTTAAGAACCCTAGACACCTCCAATTGGGGACTCTAGCAAAGCTGAGTCACAATCTGAAAAGGTTCACCCAATTATGTGTCTGTGGCATGTATGTATCCGGTGGTAATACTGGAAGACAGAATGCTTTGGGCCACGGCCAAGACTCAATAAGTAGCTGTGTTCAAGAATCATCATACTTAACTAGGAGAATCAATAACACTATCTGGATTCTGAGTTCCTAAAGAAGCCAATCATTCTGAATTTCAAAGGATAAAGTGAGATGCCAAAACTGTTCGGAGGCAAAAAGCTACTAGTCCCGCTCATCTAATTTGGAGCTATGTTTCATTGATAATTTGAAGTCTATAGTATATTCTCTTCTTTTTATCTTATTTGATTTTCAGTTGCTTGGGGACAAGCAACAATTTAAGTTTGGTGTTGTGATGAGCGGATAATATGTACGCTTTTTGGCATTGTTTTTAGTATGTTTTTAGTAGTTTTAGTTGAGTTCTTAGTATATTTTTATTAGTTTTTAGTTAAAATTTACTTTTCTGGACTTTACTATGAGTTTGTGTGTTTTTCTGTGATTTCAGGTATTTTCTGGCTGAAATTGAGGGATCTGAGCAAAAATCTGATCCAGAGACTCAAAAGGACTGCAGATGCTGTTGGATTCTGACCTCCCTGCACTCGAAGTGGATTTTCTGGAGCTACAGGAGCCCAATTGGCGCGCTCTCAACGGCGTTGGAAAGTAGACATCCTGGGCTTTCCAGCAATATATAATAGTCCATACTTTGCCCAAGATTTGATGGCCCAAACCGGCGTTCAAAGTCACCTACAGAAATTCCAGCGTTAAACGCCGGAACTGGCACCTAAATGGGAGTTAAACGCCCAAACTGGCATAAAAGCTGGCGTTTAACTCCAAGAAGAGTCCCTACACGAAAATGCTTCATTGCTCAGCCCAAGCACACACCAAGTGGGCCCGGAAGTGGATTTTTATGTCATTTACTCATCTCTGTACACCCTAGGTTACTAGTTTTCTATATATAGGACCTTTTACTATTGTACTTTCATCTTTTGATCATGTTTTGATGATTGAACCCTCTTTGGGAGGCTGGCCATTCGGCCATGCCTAGACCTTGTTCTTATGTATTTTCAACGGTGGAGTTTCTACACACCATAGATTAAGGTGTGGAGCTCTGCTGTACCTCGAGTATTAATGCAATTACTATTGTTCTTCCATTCAATTCCGCTTGTTCTTTGTCCAAGATATCACTTGTTCTTCAACATGATGAAGGTGATGATTGACGCCCATCACCATTCTCACTCATGAACAAGGTGACTGACAACCATTCTTGTTCTACAAGCATCTGAGGCTTAGTGAATATCTCTTGGATTCTTTAATCGGAATCTTCGTGGTATAGGCAGGACCTGATGGCGGCATTCAAGAGAATCCGGAAGGTCTAAACCTTGTCTGTGGTATTCTGAGTAGGATTCAATGATTGAATGACTGTGACGTGCTTCAAACCTGTAACCTACTGGGCGTTAGTGACAGACGCAAAAGAGTGATTCTATTCCGGTAGGGGAGGGAACCAAACCGGTGATTGGCAGTACTGTGACAGAGTGCGTGCATTAGCTTTCACTGCGCGGATGGGAGGTAGCTGCTGACAACAGTGAAACCCTACACGAGCTTGCCATGGAAAGGAGTAAGAAGGATTGGATGAAGACAGTAGGAAAGCAGAGAGACGGAAGGGAAGGCATCTTCATATGCTTGTCTGAAGCTCTTACACCAATGATATACATAAGTATCTCTATCTTTATCTTTATGTTATTTTCATTCATCACCATTATACATTTGAGTCTGCCTGACTGAGATTTACAAGGTGACCATAGCTTGCTTCATACCAACAATCTCCGTGGGATCGACCCTTACTCGCATAAGGTATTACTTGGACGACCCAGGGCACTTGCTGGTTAGTTGTGCGAAGTTGTAGTGATCACAATTTCGCGCACCAGCCATAAGGGAGTGCTTTTGCACTTGAGCCTAGCCTTGACTTCTAAGTGTTTTGTTTTCAAGCATTTGGCTCGATACATAAACACCACAAGCACTTAGCAAATAAATTGCCATTGGTACTCAGAGCCTTCAGCTTTCTCATTCTTTCCCTTTTTATTTTATTCAAAATTATGTTTTTTTTTTCACTTCTTGGATCAAAAGATGTCTGAGAATCTCCACAATACTTCTTTGAATTCTATTTCCTGCCTATGAGCTCCCATGCAGGTTTTCACAAACATGTAACCTCAATACACATTCTTACAACCAGAACCACCACTTCCCTTAATCTTTTGCTTACCTCACGATAAATTTTTGATTTATCAATCCTTCTCTTCAAAGAAATGCTTTCTATTCGTATTTTTTCCAAACCATGGGTGCAAGCAAAATTTTAAGTATATGGTGATATGATATACCAATCATCTTAGTTATTGACTACAAGGAAATTATACTAAACAGGGATACAATATCACTTTCAATCATAACAATTTTGAATATAAGACAGTCACTTAACAATACAACCTGTTGTTGGAGTTCACTTGCTTCACCCCTTCTCAGCACCATTGTTGATCTTTGCATCCCTCTTTGTCTCTTTGGTTGATGGTGCTTAATCCTTCATTAGATTCAAGTGACTGCCTACAATAAACATTGAAAGTTGCTTGTTCCCCAAGCACTTGAAAGATAGTCAGCAAGCATGAATTATTTGTGGGCTTTTGAACTTACTTTGGTGTGAGAACACCAAACTTAGTACCTTGCCAATAGTTCTCATGCATCAAATTGACCATATGTGGAACTCTTTTTCTTTGCTAAAGGCAATAAGACTAAAAACTAAAAAAAAAATAGACATTGGTTAAGTAGTTTCTCTGATTACTTGGAGCTAGCAACCCTTTATGCAGAAGGTGAGAATGTGTTTTTAAATGAGATTTTTGGTGGAACACCAAACTTAGCATTCTTCATTCTCCCTTTGTTTTGGTGTGCAACACCAAACTTAGCTCCTTGCAATATAGATAAAACTACTTAGCCTCTTTATTGAAATAGCTACGGAAAGAAAACTACCTCAGGTTGGGTTGCCTCCCAACAAGCGCTTCTTTATTGTCACTAGCTTGACATCTTGTTCTTTGATCATGGAGGCTGAAAATCATAGTGCCTTAGATTTTTTCCTCTTACTGTGAACTTCCTTCCAGTCTCCTCCATTTCTTGGTGCTCTTCTTCAGAAATTCCAGAGGTAAAGAACTCTCTCCTGGTTTATGCCAGACAACCAAAACAGCAAAGATACACAGAACACTCTGTAGTTTGAGTGCAGTGAGAGTTAGTAGAGACAAAGTCTCAAACAGTTAGTATGCAAGTTAGAAATAAAAGAAACAGAAAAGAAAAAGTGCTTGATCTAAATCACCACCTCACTTAATCATTGTCAACCTAATCAATCCCCGGCAACGGCGCCAAAAACTTGATGTGCGAAAAACGATTCGACACAAAACTCACCAGCAAGTGCACCGGGTCGCATCAAGTAATAAAACTCACGGGAGTGAGGTCGATCCCACAGGGATTGAAGGATTGAGCAACTTTAGTTTAGTGGTTGAATTAGTCAAGCAAATAAGTGTTGATTGTGTGAATTTGTGTTAACAGGAATTTAAATTGCAAAAAGTAAAAGGGAATGGGTGAATTGCATGAAATTAAAGAGAACTGAAATTTAAAGTGATGAATCTTAAAGAACAAGTAATGTAAATTGCAGAAACTTAAAATGCAAGGAATGTAAATGACTTGAATTGTAAATGGGTCAGGGATGTGGGATTGCAGAAATTAAACAAGGAAATTAAAATGGAAACCAATAGATCTCAGGACCCAAGAGACTAGATAACCAATTCTAGATCTCAATGCCTTCCTAGATCAAAACCACAATTCAATTGCAAGAGGAATTAAAATCAAACAGAAGAAGAACTAAATTCAGATCTCAATTTCTCAAGAGTGCAGTAAATGAAAACAGAGAGATCTCAGGGTGGAATTAAAACAGAATTCCTTCAATTCTCCAACACCCAAGATTCAAACAAAACTTTGCAAGAAAGTAAACAAGAAAACCTAGAGGAAGAGAATTCAATTCACTTCCCAAAAAACTCTCTCAAATATCAAGTGCTCTCTCAAGAGTTCTTCTCCAGAATTCTCAAAAATCCCAAAAAGCTCTCTAAAACTTTAAATTCTAAGCTATTTATACACTTTCTTCTAATGATCTTCAAGCCTTGAATTGGGCCCTGGCCTTGATGGAATTGGGTTGCTAGTTGCCTCTGTTGATTGCTCTAAGTGTTGGGAAGAAAACCACTTGTGAACCGGCCATGCAAGTTTCACGTTTGAGCCAACGTTTGAGGGCAAACGTTGACTCAAACGTTGCTGAGTGAATGATGAAGCAGAGGCCATTGCTGTCATCCACGTTTGGCTCAATTAACTTGTCAATCAGGGGTGCTCTTCTATGCTCTTATTTGCCAAAATGTCGCCAACGTTTGACCCAACGTTTGAGGTCAAACGTTGGCTCAAACGTTGGTTTTGCCCAGGAGCCCTTTCTTCCTTCTTGGCGCCAACGTTTGCCTCAACGTTTGAGGTCAAACGTTGGTGCAAACTTCATCCTTCCAGGGCACCATTTTCATTCCTTGTGGCACCAACGTTTGCCTCAACGTTTGAGGTCAAACGTTGGCTCCAACGTTGGCTTCCAAACTCTTTCTTCAGCCAACGTTTGCCTCAACGTTTGAGGTCAAACGTTGGCCCCAACGTTGCCTCCCAGGGACTTCTTCTTCAGCCTCTTGCACCCTCCTTCCAAGCCTTGTTTCACCTATCATCAATCAATCAAAATCATCAAAGCTATGCTTCAAATCATGAGAATATTTCCATTCTAAAATGTATGACAATTATAACACAATATCTCATGAAAAGGCATCATTTTATACATGATTGATTAAGTCAAAGATAACATGAATTTCAACCCTATTGGCTTACTTATGGCTTAAGAAAATGCATAAAACTAATTAAAAACAAAGAAAAAGATTAGTAAAACTAGGCTAAGATGACTTGTCATCAAGATGAATTAAATTGGATTTTTAATTCAATTTTTGGCCCATGAAGAATTGCTTCCAGGAGGCTGCCCTGCCCTTGTGGAGGGCAGGGCAGAAAATTGATGCGTGCGGCCTTGGTGCGAGCGTGGTGTGCGAGTTTGGTGCGCAGGATGCTGCCCTGCCCTCGCGGAGGGCAGGGCAGAAAATTTTGGTGCGCCAGTTTGGTGCTTGTGCGTGCTGCTGGTGCTGCTGAACCGTCCCTTGGTGCGCCAGAATGGTGCGCCTGTGTGCCATAACAAAATGCTGCCCTGCCCTCGCAGAGGGCAGGGCAATGTTTCCAACTTGAAGCCCCGTGTTCGAAACTTGGCCGATGCACACGCTACTATTTTTCCTTGGCTTTCTTGGCACCATAATGAGGCCTAGTTCCTTGCTTCCTCATTGTGCCGTGTTCGATTCTTGTGGCAAGCATAGGTGAATTTTTTCTTTGATTTTCTTCCCTTGGTGAGCCCGATACTGCCCTTGTGGAGGGCAGGGCAGTGTTTTGATCTTCTTGATTCCAAGGCACAGATTTGTGCTCTGCCCTTGTCGTGGGCAGGGCAGAGTTGCCTAGCAAGCTTTGTTCCCTTATGTTGCCCTCCTAGAGGGCAGTGTGCCCTTGTGGAGGGCAATGCTTGCTTCCTCTATTTATGCGGCACACTTCTCCTTCCTTTGGCCACGTTTTCTTCTCCTTGGGCCACGCTTTCTTAGGCCACGCTTTTCCTTTTTTTTTTTCTTCACCTACAATAAACCAAAACAACCACTCCAAGTATCACTAAATTCACAAGGCTTATAAATCAATTAAAAATCAATTAAATTTAGCTTAAACCTCATGAGTTAACATTAATTTCATGGTGGTTGTTTGATTTAAAGAAGTTATGCATTTTCACTCCAAACCACTTACTTAGGATGCAAGAAAGTGCATAAAGACTAATAAAACAAGTGAAATTAGCTTGAAAAATGGGTATATGATGACCAGTCATCACTAAGCTCCTCCTTGTTTGCTCTAAGGTCCCATTCATCTTCTTGAGGATGGTTTTTTTCCAGGATTGGGGTTGTGTGTATCTTTCCACGAGCTTTCTATGTATTTCAATGGCTTGAAGGTAATCCTCATCTGCTAGTTCAAAAGATGAAGGTTGAGAGTAATTTTGGTGACGTGGATGTGTTGTGGTGAAGTTGTGTTGAGGGGTGTGGAATGAGTTGTGTGATTGATGGGATGACTTGTATGGATTTTAGAGGAAACTTTGTGTTGAGGCATAATCAAGTGATGAAGAACTTTCAAATGAGAAACTGGGACGTGAGGGTGGATGCTCTTTCATTCCTTGGTGATACTCCCAGCCACCATTAGAGTAATGACTTGAATCATTTTGTGGTGGTGGGAAGTATCCCATATGATTCTCTTGCTCATCTTGTGTCTCTGAAGCAAATCTCCATGAGTTGGAGTGCTCAGAATGTGTATTCTCTTGGTGATATTCCCAGCCATCATTAGATATTGGTGATGGTGGATGATATCCCATAAAATTTTGTTTGACCATAAGATGAGTTGAACTCCATTTGTATTTTGTAAACATCAATGAAATTTGAAATTCATGTCACAGAGAAAGAATTTCTTAGTGAGGCAATAACTCAAACACCTTGGTTTCACTTTAAAGCAGAGAACAAAAATAAAAAAAATGCTTAATCTAGACTTCTCACCCACTTAATCATTGTTGATCAAAATCAATCCCCGGCAACGGCGCCAAAAACTTGATGGTGTTTTTGTGGAAAAACGAATTTTCAACACACAAATCCAACCGGCAAGTGCACCGGGTCGCATCAAGTAGTAATAACTCACTTAGAGTGAGGTCGATCCCACAGGGATTGATGGATCAAGCAATTTTAGTGGGTGATTAGTTAAGTCAAGCTAACATTTAGTGAATTGTGTGAAATTGTAGCCAACAGAAAGTAAATGACAATGAATTTAAAGTTGCAGAATGTAAATTGGCAAGTAGCTTAAAGAGCAAGAAATGTAAATTGCAAGAATCTTAAATGACAAGAAATATAAATTGCATTAAATGTAAAGGGGAGTGGGTGCTGAAAATTAAAGAAAGCAATGGATCCAAGGCAAGAAAAGTAAATTCAGATTTGCAGCAAGATCAAAGTTAAAGTGTAGAATGTAAATGTGCAGAAAATGTAAATTGGAAGCAATGCAACAGGAAGTAAAAAATTGCAGAGAAGGAAATTGTAGCAGAAAAGTAAATCAGCAAGAAAACTCAAATCAATTGTGAAATCTAGAAAGACAAGTGAAGATCTCAGGGGATCCAAGAGACTAGAAAACAAGTCTAGATCTCAAGCCCTTCCTTGATTCAACAGCAGGCAGATTGAAGAAGAAATGAAAATGAAAACAGTAGGAGAACTTTGATTTAAATTGCAATTCACTGAAATTATGCAGCAAGGCAAAACAAAGAGAAATCTCAAAGGGAGAATGAAACAAAATTCCTTCAATTCTCCACCGAAGATTCAAAACACAGATGAAAATTAAAGAGAGAGTTCTCCAATCCTACTACTCCCTAGTGGAGCTCGCCTCTATGCTCTCTATTGGAGCTCGCCTCTTTTATAAAATGAAACAGATGCCTATTTATAGGCATTTTTACAAAATGAAAATGAAATTCAAAATAAATTACAACTAAAATGAAATTTCTATTCTAACTATCTCTTGTGCCTTTGAGTGGTGTCAATTGGGCCCTTGCTCTTGATGGAATTGGGTTGACAAAAGGCCTCTGTTGATTGCTCTTGGAGTTGGAGAGAAACCCATTGTGAACCGGGCCATGAATCACAAAAGCTTGAGTCAAAGTTTGAGGCAAACTTTGGCTCAAGCTTTTCATATCAGTTAGAGCCCCCTTGCTGTCATCCACGTTTGAGCTAAAGTTTGAGGTCAAACTTTGAGCCAAACGTGGATCCCTCTTGTTGCATATCAAGCCTTGGGGTGCTACTTTGTCCTCTTGTCAACGTTGCCAATTTTATGCCCACTATAGACTATTATATATGGTTGAAAAGCTCTGAATGTCAGCTTTCTAACCCAATTAGAATCACCTCAATTGGACATCTACAACTCAAGTTATGCTCCTTTGAAGAGGACATGGTCGCTGACTTTTGGTGCCCAACGTTTGAGGTGAAGTTTGCCTCAAACGTGGTCAAAAACGCCAGTTCTGGAGGCTCAAACGTATTGTCCACCCCATACTATTATATATTATTGGAAAGCCCTGAATGTCTACTTTTCAATGCTTTTGGAAGCGCATCATTTGGAGCTCCACAGCTCAAGTTATACTCCGTCGAAGGTGCAGAGGTCAGTTGGCCTCACTGCAGGTTGCCACCATGTTCGTTTATGCACATTTTGAGGCAGTTTTCTCCCTCAATTATAGTGTCCACCATGCAGTGCCATATATGCTTGGAAAGCTCTCGATTTCTACTTTCCATTGCTTTTTGAATCACCTCATTTGGAGCTCTGTAGCTCAAGTTATTCTTGTTGGAAGTATACCCATTCAGGCTGCAAGCCAACGTTTGACCTAAAGTTTGAGGCAAACGTTGGCGCAAGCTTTTTGGCCTCCTAGGTGTGTTTGTTGTGGCGCCAACGTTTGCCAAAAAGCTTGAGACAAACGTTGGCGCAAGCTTTTGCCTTATCATTGGTGAATTCAACTCTTCCAAAAGTTTGAGCTAAAGTTTGAGGCAAGCTTTTGCTCAAGCTTTTTGTTCTCTCTTGCTCCTTGCCCTTTCTTCTTTCTCTAACCTTCTTCAAAGCTCCTTTCACCTGTCATCAATCAACCAAACACATCAAGGCTATGCTCAAAATCATGAGTTTGTTATTCTTTCATAATATATGACAATCATAGCACAAAATCTCATGAAATTGCATTAATTCATCCATGGTTGATTGAATCAAAGGAAACATGAAATTCTACCAAATTGGCTTGCTTATAGCTCAAGAAAGTGCATAAAACCTATTAAAAAAACAAAGAAAAAGCATAGAAAAATATGACATGATGACATGTCATCAATCTGTAAATTTATTATTTTTTAATTTTTAAACTAAAAAAATAAAAAAAATTCTAATAGCAAAAAATAAAAATTCCAAAAATATCCAAAAAATAAAAAAATTGAAAAAATTTAAATTTTTAAATTAATTTATTCTTAATTTGTGAACAAGTGCCGCAACAAAAAGTCAATTGTCCGGGTGTGGCATTATCCGGTGAATAAAAAAATAAAAACTATTTTAAAAAAATAAATATTTTAAAAAATAATTTTTTTCTTTTTGAATATTTAAATAACATGATTTAATTTTTTATTTAAATTAGAATAATAAAATAAAGTCCAACAAAATCTAATAAACAATAGATCTGTAAATTTATTATTTTTATTATTTTTAAACTAAAAATATAAAAAAAATTTTCCAATAGCAAAAAATAAAAATTCCAAAAATATCCAAAAAATAAAAAATTGAAAAATTTTAAATTTTTAAATTAATTTATTCTTAATTTGTGAACAAGTGTAGCAAAAAAAGTCAACTGTTCGGGTGTGGCATTATCCGGTGAATAAAAAAATAAAAAAATATTTTCAAAAAAAAGAAAAATTTCAAAAAAATAAATTTTTAGTTTTAAAAATTTAAATTACATGATTTAATTTTTTATTTAAATTTAAAAAATAAATAAAGTCCAGCAATATCTAATAAACAATAGATCTGTAAATTTATTATTTTTTAATTTTTAAACTAAAAATATAAAAAAATTTTCTAATAGTAAAAAATAAAAATTCCAAAAATATCCACAAAATAAAAAAATAAAAAATTTAAAATTTATAAATTAACTTTTTCTTAATCTGTGAACAAGTGCAGCAAAAAAAAGTCAACTATCCGGGTGTGGCATTATCCGGCGAATAAAAAAATAAAAAAATATTTTCAAAAAAATAAAAAATTTTAAAAAATAAATTTTTTATTTTTGAATATTTAAATTACATGATTTAATTTTTTATTTAAATTAGAAAAATAAAATAAAGTCCAGCAATATCTAATAAACAATAGATTTGTAAATTTATTATTTTTTTATTTTTAAACTAAAAATATAAAAAAAATTTCTAATAGTAAAAAAATAAAAATTCCAAAAATATCCAAAAAATAAAAAAATTGAAAAATTTTAAATTTTTAAATTAATTTATTCTTAATTTGTGAACAAGTGCAGCAAAAAAATCAACTGTCCGAGTGTGACATTATCCAGTGAATAAAAAAACAAAAATATTTTCAAAAAAATAAAATATTTTAAAAAATTAAGTTTTTTTTTTATTTTTGAATTTTTAAATTACATGATTTAATTTTTTATTTAAATTAGAAAAATAAAATAAAGTCCAGCAATATCTAATAAACAATAGATTTGTAAATTTATTATTTTTTTAATTTTTAAACTAAAAATATAAAAAAAATTTCTAATAGCAAAAAATAAAAATTCCAAAAATATCCAAAAAATAAAAAATTGAAAAATTTTAAATTTTTAAATTAATTTATTCTTAATTTGTGAACAAGTGTAGCAAAAAAAGTCAACTGTCCGGGTGTGGCATTATCTGGTGAATAAAAAAATAAAAAAATATTTTCAAAAAAATAAAAAATTTTAAAAAATAATTTTTTTATTTTTGAATATTTAAATTACATGATTTAATTTTTTATTTAAATTAGAAAAATAAAATAAAGTCCAGCAATATCTAATAAACAATAGATCTGTAAATTTATTATTTTTTAATTTTTAAACTAAAAATATAAAAAAATTTTCTAATAGCAAAAAGTGAAAATTCCAAAAATATCCAAAAAATAAAAAAATTGAAAAATTTTAAATTTTTAAATTAATTTATTCTTAATTTGAGAACAAATGTATCAGAAAAAAAGTCAACTGTCCGGCTGTCGCATTATCCGGTGAATAAAAAAATAAAAAACAATATTCAAAAAAATAAAAAATTTTAAAAAAATAAATTTTTTTTGAATATTTAATTACATGATTTAATTTTTTTATTTAAATTAGAAAAATAAAATAAAGTCCAGTAATATCTAATAAACAATAGATCTGTAAATTTATTATTTTTTAATTTTTAAACTAAAAATATAAATTTTTTTCTAATAGTAAAAAATAAAAATTCCAAAAAATAAAAAATTGAAAAATTTGAAAATTTTAAATTAATTTATTCTTAATTTGTGAACAAGTGCAGCAAAAAAAGTCAACTGTCCGGGTGTGGCATTATCCGGTGAATAAAAAATAAAAATTATTTTTAAAAAAATAAAAAATTTTTAAAAATAAATTTTTATTTTTGACTATTTAAATTACATGATTTATTTTTTATTTAAATTATAAAAATAAAAGAAAGTCCAGCAATATCTAATAAATAATAGATCTGTAAATTTATTATTTTTTTTTAATTTTTAAACTAAAAATATAAACAAATTTTCTAATAGTAAAAAATAAAAATTCCAAAAATATCCAAAAAATAAAAAAATTTAAAAATTTAAAATTTATAAATTAATTTTTTCTTAATTTGTGAACAAGTGCAACAAAAAAAGTCAACTATCTGGGTGTGGCATTATCCGGCGAATAAAAAAATAAAAAAAATTTTCAAAAAAATAAAAAATTTTAAAAAATAAATTTTTTATTTTTGAATATTTAAATTACATGATTTAATTTTTTTTATTTAAATTAGAAAAATAAAATAAAGTCCAGCAATATCTAATAAACAATAGATTTGTAAATTTATTATTTTTTTATTTTAAAACAAAAAATATAAAAAAAATTTCTAATAGTAAAAAAGTAAAAATTCCAAAAATATTCAAAAAATAAAAATATTTAAAAATTTTAAATTTTTAAATTATTTATTCTTAATTTGTGAACAAGTGCAGCAAAAAAAAGTCAACTGTCCGGGTGTGGCATTATCCGGTGAATAAAAAAACAAAAATATTTTCAAAAAAATAAAAAATTTTAAAAAAATAAGTTTTTTTTTTATTTTTGACTATTTAAATTACATGATTTAATTTTTTATTTAAATTAGAAAAATAAAATAAAATCCAGCAATATCTAATAAACAATAGATCTGTAAATTTATTATTTTTATAATTTTTAAACAAAAAATATAAAAAATTCCTAATAGCAAAAAATAAAAATTCCAAAAATTTCCAAAAAATAAAAATATTGAAAAATTTTAAATTTTTAAATTAATTTATTCTTAATTTGTGAACAGGTGCAGCAACAAAAAGTCAACAGTCAGGGTGTGGCATTATCCGGTGAATAAAAAAATAAAATATATTTTGAAAAAAATAAATATTTTAACAGATAAATTTTTTCTTTTTGAATATTTAAATAACATGATTTAATTTTTTATTTAAATTAGAAAAATAAAATAAAGTCCAACAATATCTAATAAACAATAGATCTGTAAATTTATTATTTTTTTAATTTTTAAACTTAAAATATAAAAAAAATTTCTAATAGCAAAAAATAAAAATTCCAAAAATATCCAAAAATAAAAAATTGAAAAATTTTAAATTTTTAAATTAATTTATTCTTAATTTGAGAACAAGTATAGCAAAAAAAGTCAACTGTCCGGGTGTGGCATTATCCGGTGAATAAAAAAATAAAAAAATATTTTCAAAAAATAAAAAATTTTAAAAAATAAATTTTTTATTTTTGAATATTTAAATTACATGATTTAATTTTTTTATTTAAATTAGAAAAATAAAATAAAGTCCAGCAATATCTAATAAACAATAGATTTGTAAATTTATTATTTTTTTTTTTAAACAAAAAATATAAAAAAATTTTAATAGTAAAAAAATAAAAATTCCAAAAATATCCAAAAAATAAAAATATTGAAAAATTTTAAAATTTTAAATTATTTATTTTTAATTTGTGAACAAGTGCAGCAAAAGAAAGTCAACTGTCCGAGTGTGGCATTATCCGGTGAATTAAAAAACAAAAATATTTTCAAAAAAATAAAAAATTTTAAAAAAATAAGTTTTTTTATTTTTGAATATTTAAATTACATGATTTAATTTTTTATTTAAATTAGAAAAATAAAATAAAGTCCAGCAATATCTAATAAACAATAGATCTGTAAATTTATTATTTTTTAATTTTTAAACTAAAAATATAAAAAAAATTCTAATAGAAAAAAATAAAAATTCCAAAAATATCCAAAAAATAAAAAATTGAAAAATTTAAAATTTTAAGCTAATTTATTCTTAATTTGTGAACAAGTGCAGTAACAAAAAGTCAACTGTTCAGGTGTGGCATTATCCGGTGAATAAAAAATAAAAAAATATTTTCAAAAAAATAAAAAATTTTAAAAAATAAATATTTTATTTTTGACTATTTAAATTACATGATTTAATTTTTTATTTAAATTATAAAAATAAAAGAAAGTCCGGCAATATCTAATAAATAATAGTTCTGTAAATTTATTATTTTTTTAATTTTTAAAATAAAAATATAAACAAATTTTCTAATAGAAAAAAATAAAAATTCCAAAAAATAAAAAAATTTAAAAATTTAAAATTTATAAATTAAATTTTTCTTAATCTGTGAACAAGTGCAGCAAAAAAAAGTCAACTATCCGGGTGTGGCATTATCCGGCGAATAAAAAATAAAAAAATATTTTCAAAAAAATAAAAAATTTTAAAAAATAAATTTTTTATTTTTGAATATTTAAATTACATGATTTAATTTTTTATTTAAATTAGAAAAATAAAATAAAGTCCAGCAATATCTAATAAATAATAGATTTGTAAATTTATTATTTTTTTATTTTTAAACAAAAAATATAAAAAAATTTCTAATAGTAAAAAAATAAAAATTCCAAAAATATCCAAAAAATAAAAATATTGAAAAATTTTAAATTTTTAAATTAATTTATTCTTAATTTGTGAACAAGTGCAGCAAAAAAAAGTCAACTGTCCGGGTGTGGCATTATCCGGTGAATTAAAAAACAAAAATATTTTCAAAAAAAAAAAAAAATTTTAAAAAATAAGTTTTTTTTTATTTTTGAATATTTAAATTACATGATTTAATTTTTTATTTAAATTATAAAAATAAAATAAAGTCCAGCAATATCTAATAAACATTAGATCTGTAAATTTATTATTTTTTTAATTTTTAAACTAAAAATATAGAAAAATTCTAATAGAAAAAAATAAAAATTCCAAAAATATCCAAAAAATAAAAAAATTGAAAAATTTAAATTTTTAAGCTAATTTATTCTTAATTTGTGAACAAGTGCAGTAACAAAAAGTCAACTGTCCGGGTGTGGCATTATCCGGTGAATAAAAAATAAAAAAATATTTTCAAAAAAATAAAAAATTTTAAAAAATAAATTTTTTATTTTGACTATTTAAATTACATGATTTAATTTTTTATTTAAATTATAAAAATAAAAGAAAGTCCAGCAATATCTAATAAATAATAGTTCTGTAAATTTATTATTTTTTTTAATTTTTAAACTAAAAATATAAACAAATTTTCTAATAGAAAAAATAAAAATTCCAAAAAATATCCAAAAAATAAAAAAATTTAAAAATTTAAAATTTATAAATTAGATTTTTCTTAATCTGTGAACAAGTGCAGCAAAAAAAAGTCAACTATCCGGGTGTGGCATTATCCGGCGAATAAAAAAATAAAAAAATATTTTCAAAAAAATAAAAAATTTTCAAAAATAAATTTTTTATTTTTGAATATTTAAATTACATGATTTAATTTTTTTATTTAAATTAGAAAAATAAAATAAAGTCCAGCAATATCTAATAAATAATAGATTTGTAAATTTATTATTTTTTTATTTTTAAAGAAAAAATATAAAAAAATTTCTAATAGTAAAAAAATAAAAATTCCAAAAATATCCAAAAAATAAAAATATTGAAAAATTTTAAAATTTTAAATTATTTATTCTTAATTTGTGAACAAGTGCAGCAAAAAAAAGTCAACTGTCTGGGTGTGGCATTATCCGGTGAATTAAAAAACAAAAATATTTTCAAAAAAATAAAAAAATTTTAAAAAATAAGTTTTTTTTATTTTTGAATATTTAAATTACATGATTTAATTTTTTATTTAAATTAGAAAAATAAAATAAAGTCCAGCAATATCTAATAAACAATAGATCTGTAAATTTATTATTTTTTTAATTTTTAAACTAAAAATATAAAAAAAATTCTAATAGAAAAAAATAAAAATTCCAAAAATATCCAAAAAATAAAAAAATTGAAAAATTTAAATTTTTAAGCTAATTTATTCTTAATTTGTGAACAAGTGCAATAACAAAAAGTCAACTGTCCGATTGTGGCATTATCCGGTGAATAAAAAAATAAAAAAATATTTTCAAAAAAATAAAAAATTTTTAAAAATAAATTTTTTATTTTTGACTATTTAAATTACATGATTTAATTTTTTATTTAAATTATAAAAATAAAAGAAAGTCCAGCAATATCTAATAAATAATAGTTTTGTAAATTTATTATTTTTTTTAATTTTTAAACTAAAAATATAAACAAATTTTCTAATAGAAAAAAATAAAAATTCCAAAAAATATCCAAAAAATAAAAAAATTTAAAAATTTAAAATTTATAAATTAATTTTTTCTTAATCTGTGAACAAGTGCAGCAAAAAAAAGTCAACTATCCGGGTGTGGCATTATCCGGCGAATAAAAAAATAAAAAATATTTTCAAAAAAATAAAAAATTTTAAAAAATAAATTTTTTATTTTTGAATATTTAAATTACATGATTTAATTTTTTTATTTAAATTAGAAAAATAAAATAAAGTCTGATGTGCGGAAAACGATCCGACACAAAACTCACCGGCAAGTATACCGGGTCGCATCAAGTAATAATAACTCACATGAGTGAGGTCGATCCCACAGGGATTGAAGGATTGAGCAATTTTAGTTTAGTGGTTGAATTAGTCAAGCAAACAAGTGTTGATTGTGTGAATTTGTGTTGACAGGAATTAAAGTGCAGAAAATGTAAAGGGGAGTGGGTGATTTGCAGAAATTAAAGAGAACTGAAAGTAAAAGAGATGAATCTTAAAGAACAAGAAATTAAATGACGGAAACTTAAAGTGCAAGAAATGTAAATTGCAGTAACTTAAAGTGCAAGAAATATAAACTGCTCGAATGTAAAAGGGATCTGAGGAATGGGATTTCAGAATTCAAGCAAGGGAAATTAAATTTGCAACAAGGGTTCACAGAAGAACCAAAAGAAAAATGGGATCTCAGGACTCCAGAGACTAGATAGCAAAGTCTAGATCTCAATTGCCTTCCCAGATCCAAACTCACAAAGCAATTAATAAGAAATTAAAGAGGAAGCAGTAAAGGAATTGGGATTCAACTCAATTATGCAGCAGAGAAATCAAAGAGATCTTAGATGGAGATTGAGACAGAAATTCCTCAATTCTTCACACCCAAGACTCAGACAAAACTTTGCAGGAAAGTAAACAAGAAAACCCAGAGGAAGAGAATTCAATTCTCCTCCCAGAAACTCTCTTAAATGCAAAGTAAGCTCTCTGAAAACTCTCAATAAAAACTCACAGGGAAAGCTCCGAAGGCAAAAGCTCCCTAAAACTTCAAATCCTAAGCTATTTATACACTTTCTTTACATGATCCTAGAGCCTTCAATTGGGCCTTGGCCTTGATAGAATTGGGTTGAATTAAGCCTCTGTTGCTTGCTCTTGGTGTTGGGAAGAAATCCACTTGTGAACCGGGCCGAATGACTTTCACGTTTGAGGCAACGTTTGAGGTCAAACGTTGCCTCAAACGTTGTCGTGTGAAATTATGCAACAGGCCTTCCTTTGCTGTCATCCACGTTTGGCTCAACGTTTGAGGTCAAACGTGAGCTCAAACGTGGATCCCTCTTGCATTCTTTTTGGCCAACATTTGGCCCAACGTTTGAGGTCAAACGTTGGCGCAAACGTGGCTCGATTAGCTCATCAATCAAGGGGTTCTTCCATGCTCCTAATAGCCCAAGATGTAGCCAACGTTTGACCCAAAGTTTGAGGTCAAACGTTGGCTCAAACGTTGCTTCCAAAAGCTTGCTCTGCCTCCTCTTAGGTGCCAACGTTTGCCTCAACGTTTGAGGTCAAACGTTGGCGCAAACTTCACCTTCCAGGAGTGCCAATTTTCTTCTCTGTGGCGCCAACGTTTGCCTCAACGTTTGAGGTCAAACGTTGGCGCAAACGTTGCCCTCTCCTTAGCTTCTTCTTCAGCCAACGTTTGCCTCAAAGTTTGAGGTCAAACGTTGGCTCCAACGTTGGCCTCCCTTGGAGCTTCTTCTTCAGCCAACGTTTGCCTCAAAGTTTGAGGTCAAACGTTGGCTCAAACGTGGGCTCCTCTCCAGGGTGTTCTTCAACTTTTTGTATCCTTCTTCCAAGCCTTGCTTCACCTGTCATCAATCAATCAAAAACATCAAAGTTGTGCTTCAAATCATGAGATTGTTTCTCTTCCAAAATATGTGACAAATATAGCACAAAACCTCATGAAAATGCATCATTTTATACATGATTGACTGAGGCAAGGAAGATATCAAATTCAACCCAAAAGGCTTACTTGTGTCTTAAGAAAGTGCATAAAACTAAATAAAAGTAAAGAAAAAGACTAGTAAAACTAGGCTAAGATGACTTGTCATCACAACACCAAACTTAAAACTTGCTTGTCCCCAAGCAAGAAGACAATTTATTTGAGAAGAAAGAGTGAAAGAAGAAGAGAATGCACATGTTAGTAGAGTATTATTGGTAGCTCATGGGATTTCATGCAGATATGTGACTACTCACTTCTTATTGACTTATAGGTCTAAGAATTTTCCTCTAAGCATCAAGCAACACACTGCTATGACCTCTCATTATTCTTTTGTCCTTGTTTGCTAATAAATTTTCTTTATAAGCTTTGATTCAGTGTCATGTGTAACAAGCTTCTTTTCTTTATTTGTACTTGACACATTATTCACTTTGGACACTTGGCTCACATGCCTTCTTAGAACATTGATGCCCAGCACCTCTTTGGGTTACTAAATGTCTTGTAGCTAGGTTGCTCTTGATAGTGGACTTTCAGTTGATAATCCCGGGTTAGTTAACCCAAGTTACCAAGTGTTGATGCACTCCAAAGAACTTAATAATCCAAGCAGATCCTAGTACAAAGACACCACAGGCATATATTCTAAGGTTCAAGCTATTGGTGTCTAGCTTTATTTCTTCTTTCTTTTGTTCTTGTTGCTACCATTTTTGGCTTTTCTCATTTCATTTTTCTTTTCTTTTTTTTTTCAGCCAAGGACTTTTTATTTACTTTGAGATTCATAGACAGTGAGTTACTTTCTACTTAAAAGAGAACATTCTATTCCTTTTATTCACTAAAAGAGAGTCATTCCACATAATCACACATACATACCTCCACTTACTATTATTTGACTCTTAGCTAACACTGAACCATATTACTTCCTGTTTCAAACATTTCTTTTTATTGAATTGAAAAGGCTTAGGGACAAAGCATGCATTAGTTAGGTGAAAATAAACATACAAGCACACACTTAGACTAGCTTACTTATTACAGAGACTAATTCCTCTTGTATTTAGAGAGTACATTAGCAAGACATCCTAGAACTCCTAAAATTAAGTATTTCTCACTGGCGAGAATCAAGTGTAAATACAACCTGTTGGTTTGCAGTCCCTTTTGAGTTGTGATGCACAATGTCTTCAAATGGTGGCTAATTGCCTGCATACTAATCAAAAGTTGCT
The DNA here is from genome assembly GCF_014773155.1 of Arachis stenosperma. Taxonomy (NCBI): domain Eukaryota; kingdom Viridiplantae; phylum Streptophyta; class Magnoliopsida; order Fabales; family Fabaceae; genus Arachis; species Arachis stenosperma. Next base: position 46,004,660 of record NC_080382.1, on the reverse strand, counting down.
TGCTTCTTCAAGCCCTTAAGTAGCTAGTTAGTATGCAAAGATTGGTTATGGCCTTTCGAACTTACTTTGGTGTGTGAACACCAAACTTAGTCCTTTGCCATTGTTTCCCATGCATCAGATTAATCATGTGTGGGATCCTTTTTTTTTTTGTCTTTGCTAAAACTAAAGACTAGAAAACAAATAATGGCTGGATAGTTTATCTGATTGCTTGGAACTAGCAAATCTTTATGCAAGGAGTTAGATTATGCTTTTTAAATGAGATTTTTGGTGGGACACCAAACTTAAAATCTTTCATTCTCACTTAAATCGTTTTGGTGTGCAACACCAAACTTAGCTCCTTGCAATACAGATAAAACTACTTAGCCTCTTTATTGAAATAGTTAGGAAAGGAAACTACCTCAGGTTGGGTTGCCTCCCAACAAGCGCTCTTTTAATGTCACTAGCTTGACATTCTTCATTTTTGCTTCAGAGATATTGTAAGCTTTGAACCTCCTTTTCCTTGTCCCAATGTCCTCCTAAATATAGCTTTGCTCTGTGACCATTTGCTGTGAATTGACTTTTTGTTGCTTCATCCAGCAATTCAATACTCCCATAAGGGAAAACCTTGGTTATCAAATATGGACCAGTCCATTTAGATTTAAGCTTGCCAGGAAATATCTTGAACCTGGAGTTGTACAAAAGTACTTGCTGCCCAGGTTTGAATTCTTTCTTCATGACTTTCTTGTCATGCCACCTCTTGGCTTTTTCCTTGTATATCCTGGCACTTTCATATGCTTCTAATCTAAATTCATCCAGCTCATTTAACTGCAACAACCTTTTCTCACCTGCTGCTTCAGAGTCAAGGTTCAGAAGTTTAGTAGCCCAAAAAGCTTTGTGTTCAAGCTCCACAGGTAGGTGACATGATTTACCATATAGTAGCTGAAAAGGTGACTTCCCAATGGGGGTTTTGAAAGCTGTCCTGTATGCCCAGAGTGCATCCTCCAGCTTCCTAGCCCAATCTTTTCTTGATCTTCCTACTGTTTTTTCTAAGATCTTCTTCAGTTCCCGATTTGCTAATTCAGCCTGTCCATTGGTCTGGGGGTGATATGGCGTAGCTACTTTATGAATCACTCCATATTTATGGAGGAGCTTTTCCATTTGTTTGTTGCAAAAATGGCTACCACCATCACTCACAAGACCCTTGGGAACTCCATATCTAGTGAAAATGTGCTTCTTAAGGAATTGAAGGACAATCTGTGCATCACATGTGGTTGTGGCTATAGCTTCCACCCACTTTGAGACGTATTCTACTGCCACCAAAATATATCTGAAAGAATAGGAAGGGGGAAAAGGTCCCATGAAATCAACTCCCCATAAATCAAATAATTCCACTTCCAGAATGAAGTTTTGAGGCATCTCATTCCTTCTTGTCAACCCTCCTGTTCTCTGACATTCGTTGCACTGATGGACAAATTCTCGAGCATCTTTGAAGATAGTTGGCCAATAGAACCTACTTTGTAATATCTTTGCAGCTGTTCTTTCTGGGCCAAAATGTCCACCATAGGCTGCCATGACAATGCCACAGTATATTTCTTGTTTCACTCTCAGTAACGCATCGCCTGATTATTCCATCAGAACATCTCTTGAACAGGAAAGGTTCATCCCACAAGAACTTCCTTGCTTCACTAATTAACTTCTTCACTTGTTGCTTAGATAATTCTTGAGGTATCTTCTTTCCTACTTTGTAGTTTGCTATGTCAGCAAACCAAGGTGCTTGTTGAATCTGTAGCAGATGTTCGTCCGGGAAGTTTTCATTCACTGGCTGTGAGGCTTCTTGAATTGTTTCTTGTGGTAATCTTGATAAGTGATCAGCAACTTTGTTTTCAGTGCCCTTCCTGTCCTTTATTTCAATATCAAATTCTTGTAAGAGTAATATCCACCTGATAAGTCTTGGTTTGGCATCCTGTGTTAACATTAAATACTTAATGGCAGCATGATCAGTATAAACCACAATTTTGGATCCTATCAAATATGATCTAAACTTATCAAATGCATACACTACAGCTAGCAATTCCTTTTCTGTTGTGGTGTAATTTTTTTGGGCTTCATTCAATACTTTACTTGCATAATATATAACATGATGCAAGTTTCCCTTCTTTTGTCCAAGCACAGCACCAATTGCAATGTTACTTGCATCACACATGAGTTCAAAAGGTAGTTCCCAATCTGGGGGTGTGATAATTGGTGCTGTTGTGAGTCTGTTTTTTAAAGTTTCAAAGGAATGCTGGCAATTTTCATCAAAAACAAAAGGAGTATCAACCATTAGCAGATTACTCAAAGGCTTAGCTATTTTAGAAAAATCCTTGATAAATCTTCTATAAAATCCTGCATGCCCCAAGAAACTTCGAACAGATTTTACATTGGTTGGTGGGGGAAGTTTTTCTATGATTTCTACTTTTGCTTTATCAACTTCTATCCCCTTTTTTGAAACTTTATGACCAAGAACAATCCCTTCTCGTACCATGAAATGGCACTTTTCCCAGTTCAAAACCAAATTAGTTTCTAGGCATTGTTTCAAGACAAGAGTTAGATGTTGCAAACAATCATAGAAGTTATCACGAAAAACAGAAAAGTCGTCCATGAAAACTTCTAAGAACTTTTCGACCATATCTGAAAAAATTGCAAGCATACACCTTTGAAAAGTGGCTGGGGCATTGCATAGCCCGAATGGCATTCTTCTGTAGGCAAAAACTCCAAATGGACATGTAAAAGAGGTCTTTTCCTGGTCTTTTGGATCCACCACTATCTGATTATATCCAGAGTAGCCATCGAGGAAGCAATAGTAAGCATGGCCAGCTAATCTTTCAAGCATCTGATCAATAAAGGGAAGAGGGAAATGATCTTTACGGGTAGCATCATTTAGTCTTCTGTAGTCAATGCACATCCTCCATCCCGTCACAGTTCTTGTGGGAATAAGTTCATTCTTCTCATTAACGATGACCGTCATCCCACCCTTCTTTGGTACTACTTGGACTGGACTTATCCATGAGCTGTCAGAGATGGGATAGATTATCCCTGCATTCCACAACTTCACCACTTCCTTTTGGATGACTTCTTTCATAGTGGGGTTTAACCTTCTCTGGGGTTGAATCATCGGTTTGGAGTTGTCCTCCAAGAGGATTTTATGCATGCATACTGCTGGGCTAATGCCTTTCAGATCATCAATGCTCCATCCTAGTGCATCCTTGTGGGCCTTGAGGACATCAATAAGTTCTTCTTCTTCCCTTTTTGTTAGGGATGAATTGATGATCACAGGAAAACTCTCTGATGTGCCAAGGAATGCATATTTGAGATGAGTGGGCAATGGCTTCAGTTCTTGTTTTTGTACTTCCTCTTTCTTGTCTGGTTTTGCCCTTTGGTCAGTAGAGATCTCAGCTGCCTGCTCCTTGGTTGTCTCTTGACCACTTTCCTCTTCTTGTTCATGCTGGTTAGCTTCCAACACCTCTTCCACCAAGTTTTCTATCATGTCCACGCTTAAGTAGTCTTCTTGTTCGGGGAGGTGCTGCATTGATTTGAAGACATTTATGACCATTTGCTCATTGTGTACTCTGAAGATTATTTCCCCTTTTTCCACATCAATTATAGCCCTTGCGGTAGCTAAAAATGGTCGTCCCAAGATGATTGAATTGTTTCCTTCCTCTTCAGTGTCCAGAATTACAAAATCTGCAGGGAAAATAAACTCCCCAACCTTTACTAGCAGATTTTCCACAATTCCATTGGGTGTCTTGATTGATCTGTCAGCCATGACTAATGACATCCTGGTGGGTTTGAGTTCTTCTATAGCAAGCTTCTTCATCATCGACAAGGGCATCAGGTTGATACTGGCTCCAAGATCACAGAGAGCTTTATCTAGTGTCATTTTGCCTATGGTGCATGCGACTACAAAACTCCCTGGGTCCTTGAGCTTTGGTGGAATCCCTTTTTGAAGTACCGCACTACATTCTTCAGTGAGGAGTATGGTCTCCTTCTCCAGCCAGCTTCTTTTCTTGTTGATGAGTTCCTTCAAGAATTTGGCATATAAGGGCATCTGTTCCAATGCTTCAGCCAGAGGAATGTTGATTTCCAGCTTCTTGAAAGTTTCCAGGAATTTGCGGAAGTGTTGGTCTTTGATTTCTTTGTTGAACCTCTGTGGATATGGTAGTGGAGAGATGAGGTTCTTCTCCTTTGTCTGTTGTCCTTGAATTGCGTCTTCTTCTTTCTTATGTGCATTGATTGGCCGCTCTTCTTCTCCTTTGGGGTTCTCTGTGTTCTTGTTTGGCACCATATCTTAATCATTGACTTTCTTTGCCTCTGTTGGCTTTTTGCTGCTCTCCACTAGTTTCTTTGCAGTGTCATTGTTACTCCCCAATGTTCTCCCACTCCTCAACTGTATTGCCTTACATTCTTCCTTAGGATTTGGAATTGTGTCACTTGGTAGGGAGCTTGATGGCCTCTCTGTTGCAAATTGTTTAGAGAGCTGGCCTATTTGTCTTTCCATGTTCTTGATGGAAGCTTCTTGATTCTTGGCCGTCATTTCTTGATGTTTCCACAGCTTGTCTATCAAGGTTTCCAGGTTAGTGATTCTTTGAGATTCTGGAGATGTTTGTGGTTGGTTTTGAGGTGTGGGTGGTTGATGATAGGTATTTTGGTTGATGGATTGGTTATGGTTTGGATAATGGTTAGAGTTGGGGTAAGTGTTTTGTGGTTTTCTGAATGAATTTTGGTTGTTATTCTGCTGGTTGTTCCTCGGGTTGTTTTGGTTTGTGTTTCTTTGCCATGACTGTTGGTTATGGTTATGGTTATCTCCCCATCTAAGGTTAGGGTGATTCTTCCAGGAGGGGTTATAGGTCTCGCCATAAACTTCATTCTGACCAGAATTTTGGTTATGCATGTATTGCACTTGCTCCTGTTGTTGCTCTTCTTGGCTTTCTTCATTCTGCACCCATGCAGTTGATGGTTGGCTTGTGTTCACAGCTGCTACTTGAAGGCTGTCAATTCTTTTGGCCATTTGTTCAAACTGTTGTTGAATTTGTTGTTGCATCATCTTGTTTTGGGCCAAAATGGAATCCACTCCTTCTAGTTCTAATACCCACTTTCTTTGTGATGGTTGGCGGGTTCTTTGGTGAGCAAAGAAGTATTGATTGTTGGCCACCATGTCCACAAGATTCTGGGCTTCTTCAGCAGTTTTCATCAGTTGTAATGAACCTCCAGCAGAGTGATCTAATGCCTCTTGAGATTTCAACGTCAAGCCTTCATAGAAATTCTGCAGCACATCCCATTCATTAAACATTTCTGGGGGACACTTTCTAATTAGAGCTTTGTATCTCTCCCATGCTTCATACAAGGATTCGGCATCTAATTGGGTGAATGTCTGCACCTCAGTTTTCAATCTAACGACCCTTTGGGGTGGGTAGAATTTGGCTAAGAATTTAGTCACCAAATCGTCCCAACTAGTGATGCTTCCTTTGGGAAAAGTTTCAAGCCATTGTGCAGCCTTATCCCTTAATGAAAATGGGAATAACAGGAGCTTGTATGTCTCAGGATTCACACCATTGGATTTGACAGTGTCACAAATCCTTAAGAAGGTAGATAGATGCTGATTGGGATCTTCCAATGGGCTTCCTCCATAGGAACAATTGTTCTGGACAAGTGTAATGAGTTATGGCTTCAACTCAAAGTTGTTCGCGTTGACATTGGGAGTGAGAATGCTGCTCCCACAGTGCCTTGGATTTGCAAAAGTGTAAGAGGCTAGGACTCTTCTTTGAGGGGGGTTATTGTTGTTGTTGTTAGCTGCTCCCCCTGGTGGATTGGGGTTAGATGAATCTCCTTCCATTTCGTGATATTCTTCCTCAGATTCTTCCTCTCCAACGATACCTTTCCCTCTTTCAGCTCTTCTTATTCTCCTGAGAGTCCTCTGATCAGCTTCAGATAGAATGGGAATAGCTCTCCCCGTACCTGACATACAAACAGAATAGGAGAAACTCACAACCAGTGATACTTCACTCTATTGCTAGAATGAAATTTCAGTTAGCTTAAGCAAAAATTCAAACAGTTAGTGGGTTAGTCAAAATTAAAGAAAAAGTGCTTGATCTAAACTACCACCTCACTTAATCATTGTCAATCTATTCAATCCCCGGCAACGGTGCCAAAAACTTGATGTGCGGAAAACGATCCGACACAAAACTCACCGGCAAGTATACCGGGTCGCATCAAGTAATAATAACTCACATAAGTGAGGTCGATCCCACAGGGATTGAAGGATTGAGCAATTTTAGTTTAGTGGTTGAATTAGTCAAGCAAACAAGTGTTGATTGTGTGAATTTGTGTTGACAGGAATTAAAGTGCAGAAAATGTAAAGGGGAGTGGGTGATTTGCAGAAATTAAAGAGAACTGAAAGTAAAAGAGATGAATCTTAAAGAACAAGAAATTAAATGACGGAAACTTAAAGTGCAAGAAATGTAAATTGCAGTAACTTAAAGTGCAAGAAATATAAACTGCTCGAATGTAAAAGGGATCTGAGGAATGGGATTTCAGAATTCAAGCAAGGGAATTTAAATTTCACAGAAGAACCAAAAGGAAAATGGGATCTCAGGACTCCAGAGACTAGATAGCAAAGTCTAGATCTCAATTGCCTTCCCAGATCCAAACTCACAAAGCAATTAATAAGAAATTAAAGAGGAAGCAGTAAAGGAATTGGGATTCAACTCAATTATGCAGCAGAGAAATCAAAGAGATCTTAGATGGAGATTGAGACAGAAATTCCTCAATTCATCACACCCAAGACTCAGACAAAACTTTGCAGGAAAGTAAACAAGAAAACCCAGAGGAAGAGAATTCAATTCTCCTCCCAGAAACTCTCTTAAATGCAAAGTAAGCTCTCCGAAAACTCTCAATAAAAACTCACAGGGAAAGCTCCGAAGGCAAAAGCTCCCTAAAACTTCAAATCCTAAGCTATTTATACACTTTCTTTACATGATCCTAGAGCCTTCAATTGGGCCTTGGCCTTGATAGAATTGGGTTGAATTAAGCCTCTGTTGCTTGCTCTTGGTGTTGGGAAGAAATCCACTTGTGAACCGGGCCGAATGACTTTCACGTTTGAGGCAACGTTTGAGGTCAAACGTTGCCTCAAACGTTGCCGTGTGAAATTATGCAGCAGGCCTTCCTTTGCTGTCATCCACGTTTGGCTCAACGTTTGAGGTCAAACGTGAGCTCAAACGTGGATCCCTCTTGCATTCTTTTTGGCCAACGTTTGGCCCAACGTTTGAGGTCAAACGTTGCGCAAACGTGGCTCGATTAGCTCATCAATCAGGGGGTTCTTCCATGCTCTTAATAGCCCAAGATGTAGCCAACGTTTGACCCAAAGTTTGAGGTCAAACGTTGGCTCAAACGTTGCTTCCAAAAGCTTGCTCTGCCTCCTCTTAGGTGCCAACGTTTGCCTCAACGTTTGAGGTCAAACGTTGGCGCAAACTTCACCTCCCAGGAGTGCCAATTTTCTTCTCTGTGGCGCCAACGTTTGCCTCAACATTTGAGGTCAAACGTTGGCGCAAACGTTGCCCTCTCCTTAGCTTCTTCTTCAGCCAACGTTTGCCTCAAAGTTTGAGGTCAAACGTTGGCTCCAACGTTGGCCTCCCCTGGAGCTTCTTCTTCAGCCAACGTTTGCCTCAAAGTTTGAGGTCAAACGTTGGCTCAAACGTGGGCTCCTCTCCAGGGTGTTCTTCAACCTTTTGTATCCTTCTTCCAAGCCTTGCTTCACCTGTCATCAATCAATCAAAAACATCAAAGTTGTGCTTCAAATCATGAGATTGTTTCTCTTCCAAAATATGTGACAAATATAGCACAAAACCTCATGAAAATGCATCATTTTATACATGATTGACTGAGGCAAGGAAGATATCAAATTCAACCCAAAAGGCTTACTTGTGTCTTAAGAAAGTGCATAAAACTAAATAAAAGTAAAGAAAAAGACTAGTAAAACTAGGCTAAGATGACTTGTCATCAAAGTCCAGCAATATCTAATAAACAATAGATTTGTAAATTTATTATTTTTTTATTTTTAAAAAAAATATAAAAAATTTTCTAATAGTAAAAAAATAAAAATTCCAAAAATATCCAAAAAATAAAAAATTGAATAATGTAAATTTTTAAGCTAATTTATTCTTAATTTGTGAACAAGTGCAGCAAAAAAAAGTCAACTGTCCGGGTGTGGCATTATCCGGTGAATTAAAAAACAAAAATATTTTCAAAAAAATAAAAAATTTTAAAAAAATAAGTTTTTTTTTTTTATTTTTGAATATTTAAATTACATGATTTAATTTTTTATTTAAATTATAAAAATAAAATAAAGTCCAGCAATATCTAATAAACAATAGATCTGTAAATTTATTATTTTTTTAATTTTTAAATTAAAAATATAAAAAAATTTCTAATAGAAAAAAATAAAAATTCCAAAAATATCCAAAAAATAAAAAAATTGAAATATTTAAAATTTTAAGCTAATTTATTCTTAATTTGTGAACAAGTGCAGTAACAAAAAGTCAACTGTCCGGGTGTGGCATTATCCGGTGAATAAAAAATAAAAAAATATTTTCAAAAAAATAAAAAATTTTAAAAAATAAATTTTTTATTTTGACTATTTAAATTACATGATTTAATTTTTTATTTAAATTATAAAAATAAAAGAAAGTCCAGCAATATCTAATAAATAATAGTTCTGTAAATTTATTATTTTTTTTAATTTTTAAACTAAAAATATAAACAAATTTTCTAATAGAAAAAAATAAAAATTTCAAAAAATATCCAAAAAATAAAAAAATTTAAAAATTTAAAATTTATAAATTAATTTTTTCTTAATCTGTGAATAAGTGCAACAAAAAAAAGTCAACTATCCGGGTGTGGCATTATTCGGCGAATAAAAAAATAAAAATATTTTAAAAAAAATAAAAATTTTAAAAAATAAATTTTTTATTTTTGAATATTTAAATTACATGATTTAATTTTTTATTTAAATTAGAAAAATAAAATAAAGTCCAGCAATATCTAATAAACAATAGATTTGTAAATTTAATATTTTTTTTAAACAAAAATATAAAAAAATTTCTAATAGTAAAAAAATAAAAATTCCAAAAATATCCAAAAAATAAAAATATTGAAAAATTTTAAATTTTTAAATTAATTTATTCTTAATTTGTGAACAAGTGCAGCAAAAAAAAGTCAACTGTCCGGGTGTGGCATTATCCGGTGAATAAAAAAACAAAAATATTTTCAAAAAATAAAAAATTTAAAAAAAATAAGTTTTTTTTTATTTTTGAATATTTAAATTACATGATTTAATTTTTTATTTAAATTATAAAAATAAAATAAAGTCCAGCAATATCTAATAAACAATAGATCTGTAAATTTATTATTTTTTAATTTTTAAACTAAAAATATAAAAAAAAATTCTAATAAAAAAAAATAAAAATTCCAAAAATATCCAAAAAATAAAAAATTGAAAAATTTAAATTTTTAAGCTAATTTATTCTTAATTTGTGAACAAGTGCAGTAACAAAAAGTCAACTGTCCGGGTGTGGCATTATCCGGTGAATAAAAAAATAAAAAAATATTTTCAAAAAAATAAAAAATTTTAAAAAATAATTTTTTTATTTTTGACTATTTAAATTACATGATTTAATTTTTTATTTAAATTATAAAAAGAAAAGAAAGTCCAGCAATATCTAATAAATAATAGTTTTGTAAATTTATTATTTTTTTTAATTTTTAAACTAAAAATATAAACAAATTTTCTAATAGAAAAAAATAAAAATTCCAAAAAATATCCAAAAAATAAAAAAAATTAAAAATTAAAAATTTATTAAATTAATTTTTTCTTAATCTGTGAACAAGTGCAGCAAAAAAAATCAACTATCCGGGTGTGGCATTATACGGCGAATAAAAAAATAAAAAAATATTTTCAAAAAAATAAAACATTTTAAAAAATAAATTTTTTATTTTTGAATATTTAAATTACATGATTTAATTTTTTTATTTAAATTAGAAAAATAAAATAAAGTCCAACAATATCTAATAAACAATAGATTTGTAAATTTATTATTTTTTTTTAAACAAAAAATATAAAAAAATTTCTAATAGTAAAAAATAAAAATTCCAAAATATCCAAAAAATAAAAAAATTGAAAAATTTTAAATTTTTAAATTAATTTATTCTTAATTTGTGAACAAGTGCAGCAAAAAAAGTCAACTGTCCGGGTGTGGCATTATCCGGTGAATTAAAAAACAAAAATATTTTCAGAAAAATAAAAAAATTTTAAAAAATAAGTTTTTTTTTATTTTTGAATATTTAAATTACATGATTTAATTTTTTATTTAAATTATAAAAATAAAATAAAGTCCAGCAATATCTAATAAACAATAGATCTGTAAATTTATTATTTTTTTAATTTTTAAACTAAAAATATAAAAAAATTCTAATAGAGAAAAATAAAAATTCCAAAAATATCCAAAAAATAAAAAAATTGAAAAATTTAAATTTTTAAGCTAATTTATTCTTAATTTGTGAACAAGTGCAGTAACAAAAAGTCAACTGTCCGAGTGTGGCAATATCCGGTGAATAAAAAAATAAAAAAATATTTTCAAAAAAATAAAAAATTTTAAAAAATAAATATTTTATTTTTGACTATTTAAATTACATGATTTAATTTTTTATTTAAATTATAAAAATAAAAGAAAGTCCAGCAATATCTAATAAATAATAGTTCTGTAAATTTATTATTTTTTTTAATTTTTAAACTAAAAATATAAACAAATTTTCTAATAGAAAAAAATAAAAATTCCAAAAAATATCCAAAAAATAAAAAAATTTAAAAATTTAAAATTTATAAATTAAATTTTTCTTTGATTTCTACTTTTGCTTTATCAACTTCTATCCCCTTTTTTGAAACTTTATGACCAAGAACAATCCCTTCTCGTACCATGAAATGGCACTTTTCCCAGTTCAAAACCAAATTAGTTTCTTGGCATCGTTTCAAGACAAGAGTTAGATGTTGCAAACAATCATAAAAGTTATCACCAAAAACAGAAAAGTCGTCCATGAAAACTTCTAAGAACTTTTCGACCATATCTGAAAAAATTGCAAGCATACACCTTTGAAAGGTGGCTGGGGCATTGCATAGCCCGAATGGCATTCTTCTGTAGGCAAAAACTCCAAATGGACATGTAAAAGAGGTCTTTTCCTGGTCTTTTGGATCCACCACTATCTGATTATATCCAGAGTAGCCATCTAGGAAGCAATAGTAAGCATGGCCAGCTAATCTTTCAAGCATCTGATCAATAAAGGGAAGAGGGAAATGATCTTTACGGGTAGCATCATTTAGTCTTCTGTAGTCAATGCACATCCTCCATCCCGTCACAGTTCTTGTGGGAATAAGTTCATTCTTCTCATTAACGATGACCGTCATCCCACCCTTCTTTGGTACTACTTGGACTGGACTTATCCATGAGCTGTCAGAGATGGGATAGATTATCCCTGCATTCCACAACTTCACCACTTCCTTTTGGATGACTTCTTTCATAGTGGGGTTTAACCTTCTCTGGGGTTGAATCACCGGTTTGGAGTTGTCCTCCAAGAGGATTTTATGCATGCATACTGCTGGGCTAATGCCTTTCAGATCATCAATGCTCCATCCTAGTGCATCCTTGTGGGCCTTGAGGACATCAATAAGTTCTTCTTCTTCCCTTTTTGTTAGGGATGAATTGATGATCACAGGAAAACTCTCTGATGTGCCAAGGAATGCATATTTGAGATGAGTGGGCAATGGCTTCAGTTCTTATTTTTGTACTTCCTCTTTCTTGTCTGGTTTTGCCCTTTGGTCAGTAGAGATCTCAGCTGCCTGCTCCTTGGTTGTCTCTTGACCACTTTCCTCTTCTTGTTCATGCTGGTTAGCTTCCAACACCTCTTCCACCAAGTTTTCTATCATGTCCACGCTTAAGTAGTCTTCTTGTTCGGGGAGGTGCTGCATTGATTTGAAGACATTTATGACCATTTGCTCATTGTGTACTCTGAAGATCATTTCCCCTTTTTCCACATCAATTATAGCCCTTGCGGTAGCTAAAAATGGTCGTCCCAAGATGATTGAATTGTTTCCTTCCTCTTCAGTGTCCAGAATTACAAAATCTGCAGGGAAAATAAACTCCCCAACCTTTACTAGCAGATTTTCCAGAATTCCATTGGGTGTCTTGATTGATCTGTCAGCCATGACTAATGACATCCTGGTGGGTTTGAGTTCTTCTATAGCAAGCTTCTTCATCATCGACAAGGGCATCAGGTTGATACTGGCTCCAAGATCACAGAGAGCTTTATCTAGTGTCATTTTGCCTATGGTGCATGCGACTACAAAACTCCATGGGTCCTTGAGCTTTGGTGGAATCCCTTTTTGAAGTACCGCACTACATTCTTCAGTGAGGAGTATGGTCTCCTTCTCCAGCCAGCTTCTTTTCTTGTTGATGAGTTCCTTCAAGAATTTGGCATATAAGGGCATTCGTTCCAATGCTTCAGCCAGAGGAATGTTGATTTCCAGCTTCTTGAAAGTTTCCAGGAATTTGTGGAAGTGTTGGTCTTTGATTTCTTTGTTGAACCTCTGTGGATATGGTAGTGGAGAGATGAGGTTCTTCTCCTTTGTCTGTTGTCCTTGAATTGCGTCTTCTTCTTTCTTATGTGCATTGATTGGCCGCTCTTCTTCTCTTTTGGGGTTCTCTGTGTTCTTGTTTGGCACCATATCTTGATCATTGACTTCCTCTGCCTCTGTTGGCTTTTTGCTGCTCTCCACTAGTTTCTTTGCAGTGTCATTGTTACTCCCCAATGTTCTCCCACTCCTCAACTGTATTGCCTTACATTCTTCCTTAGGATTTGGAATTGTGTCACTTGGTAGGGAGCTTGATGGCCTCTCTGTTGCAAATTGTTTAGAGAGCTGGCCTATTTGTCTTTCCATGTTCTTGATGGAAGCTTCTTGATTCTTGGCCGTCATTTCTTGATGTTTTCACAGCTTGTCTATCAAGGTTTCCAGGTTAGTAATTCTTTGAGATTCTGGAGATGTTTGTGGTTGGTTTTGAGGTGTGGGTGGTTGATGATAGGTATTTTGGTTGATGGATTGGTTATGGTTTGGATAATGGTTAGAGTTGGGGTAAGTGTTTTGTGGTTTTCTGAATGAATTTTGGTTGTTATTCTGCTGGTTGTTCCTCGGGTTGTTTTGGTTTGTGTTTCTTTGCCATGACTGTTGGTTATGGTTATGGTTATCTCCCCATCTAAGGTTAGGGTGATTCTTCCAGGAGGGGTTATAGGTCTCGCCATAAACTTCATTCTTACCAGAATTTTGGTTATGCATGTATTGCACTTGCTCCTGTTGTTGCTCTTCTTGGCTTTCTTCATTCTACACCCATGCAGTTGATGGTTGGCTTGTGTTCACAGCTGCTACTTGAAGGCTGTCAATTCTTTTGGCCATTTGTTCAAACTGTTGTTGAATTTGTTGTTGCATCATCTTGTTTTGGGCCAAAATGGAATCCACTCCTTCTAGTTCTAATACCCCCTTTCTTTGTGATGGTTGGCGGGTTCTTTGGTGAGCAAAAAAGTATTGATTGTTGGCCACCATGTCCACAAGATTCTGGGCTTCTTCAGCAGTTTTCATCAGTTGTAATGAACCTCCAGCAGAGTGATCTAATGCCTCTTGAGATTTCAACGTCAAGCCTTCATAGAAATTCTGCAGCACATCCCATTCATTGAACATTTCTGGGGGACACTTTCTAATTAGAGCTTTGTATCTCTCCCATGCTTCATACAAGGATTCGGCATCTAATTGGGTGAATGTCTGCACCTCAGTTTTCAATCTAACGACCCTTTGGGGTGGGTAGAATTTGGCTAAGAATTTAGTCACCAAATCGTCCCAACTAGTGATGCTTCCTTTGGGAAAAGTTTCAAGCCATTGTGCAGCCTTATCCCTTAATGAAAATGGGAATAACAGGAGCTTGTATGTCTCAGGATTCACACCATTGGATTTGACAGTGTCACAAATCCTTAAGAAGGTAGATAGATGCTGATTGGGATCTTCCAATGGGCTTCCTCTATAGGAACAATTGTTCTGGACAAGTGTAATGAGTTGTGGCTTCAACTCAAAGTTGTTCGCGTTGACATTGGGAGTGAGAATGCTGCTCCCACAGTGCCTTGGATTTGCAAAAGTGTAAGAGGCTAGGACTCTTCTTTGAGGGGGGTTATTGTTGTTGTTGTTAGCTGCTCCCCCTGGTGGATTGGGGTTAGATGAATCTCCTTCCATTTCGTGATATTCTTCCTCAGATTCTTCCTCTCCAATGATACCTTTCCCTCTTTCAGCTCTTCTTATTCTCCTGAGAGTCCTCTAATCAGCTTCAGATAGAATGGGAATAGCTCTCCCCGTACCTGACATACAAACAGAATAGGAGAAACTCACAACCAGTGATACTTCACTCTATTGCTAGAATGAAATTTCAGTTAGCTTAAGCAAAAATTCAAACAGTTAGTGGGTTAGTCAAAATTAAAGAAAAAGTGCTTGATCTAAACTACCACCTCACTTAATCATTGTCAATCTATTCAATCCCCGGCAACGGCGCCAAAAACTTGATGTGCGGAAAACGATCTGACACAAAACTCACCGGCAAGTATACCGGGTCGCATCAAGTAATAATAACTCACATGAGTGAGGTCGATCCCACAGGGATTGAAGGATTGAGCAATTTTAGTTTAGTGGTTGAATTAGTCAAGCAAACAAGTGTTGATTGTGTGAATTTGTGTTGACAGGAATTAAAGTGCAGAAAATGTAAAGGGGAGTGGGTGATTTGCAGAAATTAAAGAGAACTGAAAGTAAAAGAGATGAATCTTAAAGAACAAGAAATTAAATGATGGAAACTTAAAGTGCAAGAAATGTAAATTGCAGTAACTTAAAGTGCAAGAAATATAAACTGCTCGAATGTAAAAGGGATCTGAGGAATGGGATTTCAGAATTCAAGCAAGGGAAATTAAATTTGCAACAAGGGTTCACAGAAGAACCAAAAGGAAAATGGGATCTCAGGACTCCAGAGACTAGATAGCAAAGTCTAGATCTCAATTGCCTTCCCAGATCCAAACTCACAAAGCAATTAACAAGAAATTAAAGAGGAAGCAGTAAAGGAATTGGGATTCAACTCAATTATGCAGCAGAGAAATCAAAGAGATCTTAGATGGAGATTGAGACAGAAATTCCTCAATTCTTCACACCCAAGACTCAGACAAAACTTTGCAGGAAAGTAAACAAGAAAACCTAGAGGAAGAGAATTCAATTCTCCTCCCAGAAACTCTCTTAAATGCAAAGTAAGCTCTCCGAAAACTCTCAATAAAAACTCACAGGGAAAGCTCCGAATGCAAAAGCTCCCTAAAACTTCAAATCCTAAGCTATTTATACACTTTCTTTACATGATCCTAGAGCCTTCAATTGGGCCTTGGCCTTGATAGAATTGGGTTGAATTAAGCCTCTGTTGCTTGCTCTTGGTGTTGGGAAGAAATCCACTTGTGAACCGGGCCGAATGACTTTCACGTTTGAGGCAACGTTTGAGGTCAAACGTTGCCTCAAACGTTGCCGTGTGAAATTATGCAGCAGGCCTTCCTTTGCTGTCATCCACATTTGGCTCAACGTTTGAGGTCAAACGTGAGCTCAAACGTGGATCCCTCTTGCATTCTTTTTGGCCAACGTTTGGCCCAACGTTTGAGGTCAAACGTTGGCGCAAACGTGGCTCGATTAGCTCATCAATCAGGGGGTTCTTCCATGCTCCTAATAGCCCAAGATGTAGCCAACGTTTGACCCAAAGTTTGAGGTCAAACGTTGGCTCAAACGTTGCTTCCAAAAGCTTGCTCTGCCTCCTCTTAGGTGCCAACGTTTGCCTCAACGTTTGAGGTCAAACGTTGGCGCAAACTTCACCTCCCAGGAGTGCCAATTTTCTTCTCTGTGGCGCCAACGTTTGCCTCA
Source organism: Arachis stenosperma (assembly GCF_014773155.1). Classification (NCBI taxonomy): domain Eukaryota; kingdom Viridiplantae; phylum Streptophyta; class Magnoliopsida; order Fabales; family Fabaceae; genus Arachis; species Arachis stenosperma. Next base: position 45,988,624 of record NC_080382.1, on the reverse strand, counting down.
ACGTTTGAGGTCAAACGTTGGTGCAAACGTTGCCCTCTCCTTAGCTTCTTCTTCAGCCAACGTTTGCCTCAAAGTTTGAGGTCAAACGTTGGCTCCAACGTTGGCCTCCCCTGGAGCTTCTTCTTCAGCCAACGTTTACCTCAAAGTTTGAGGTCAAACGTTGGCTCAAACGTGGGCTCCTCTCCAGGGTGTTCTTCAACCTTTTGTATCCTTCTTCCAAGCCTTGCTTCACCTGTCATCAATCAATCAAAAACATCAAAGTTGTGCTTCAAATCATGAGATTGTTTCTCTTCCAAAATATGTGACAAATATAGCACAAAACCTCATGAAAATGCATCATTTTATACATGATTGACTGAGGCAAGGAAGATATCAAATTCAACCCAAAAGGCTTACTTGTGTCTTAAGAAAGTGCATAAAACTAAATAAAAGTAAAGAAAAAGACTAGTAAAACTAGGCTAAGATGACTTGTCATCAAAGTCCAGCAATATCTAATAAACAATAGATTTGTAAATTTATTATTTTTTTATTTTTAAACAAAAAATATAAAAAATTTTCTAATAGTAAAAAAATAAAAATTCCAAAAATATCCAAAAAATAAAAAATTGAATAATGTAAATTTTTAAGCTAATTTATTCTTAATTTGTGAACAAGTGCAGCAAAAAAAAGTCAACTGTCCGGGTGTGGCATTATCCGGTGAATTAAAAAACAAAAATATTTTCAAAAAAATAAAAAATTTTAAAAAAATAAGTTTTTTTTTTTATTTTTGAATATTTAAATTACATGATTTAATTTTTTATTTAAATTATAAAAATAAAATAAAGTCCAGCAATATCTAATAAACAATAGATCTGTAAATTTATTATTTTTTAAATTTTAAACTAAAATATAAAAAAATTTCTAATAGAAAAAAATAAAAATTTCAAAAATATCCAAAAATAAAAAATTGAAATATTTAAAATTTTAAGCTAATTTATTCTTAATTTGTGAACAAGTGCAGCAACAAAAAGTCAACTGTCCGGGTGTGGCATTATCCGGTGAATAAAAAATAAAAAATATTTTCAAAAAAATAAAAAATTTTAAAAAATAAATTTTTTATTTTGACTATTTAAATTACATGATTTAATTTTTTATTTAAATTATAAAAATAAAAGAAAGTCCAGCAATATCTAATAAATAATAGTTCTGTAAATTTATTATTTTTTTTAATTTTTAAACTAAAAATATAAACAAATTTTCTAATAGAAAAAAATAAAAATTTCAAAAAATATCCAAAAAATAAAAAAATTTAAAAATTTAAAATTTATAAATTAATTTTTTCTTAATCTGTGAATAAGTGCAACAAAAAAAAGTCAACTATCCGGGTGTGGCATTATTCGGCGAATAAAAAATAAAAAAATATTTTCAAAAAAATAAAAAATTTTAAAAAATAAATTTTTTATTTTTGAATATTTAAATTACATGATTTAATTTTTTTATTTAAATTAGAAAAATAAAATAAAGTCCAGCAATATCTAATAAACAATAGATTTGTAAATTTATTATTTTTTTATTTTTAAACTAAAAATATAAAAAAATTTCTAATAGTAAAAAATAAAAATTCCAAAAATATCCAAAAAATAAAAATATTGAAAAATTTTAAATTTTTAAATTAATTTATTCTTAATTTGTGAACAAGTGCAGCAAAAAAAAGTCAACTGTTCAGGTGTGGCATTATCCGGTGAATTAAAAAACAAAAATATTTTCAAAAAAAATTAAAAATTTAAAAAAATAAGTTTTTTTTTTATTTTTGAATATTTAAATTACATGATTTAATTTTTTATTTAAATTAGAAAAATAAAATAAAGTCCAGCAATATCTAATAAACAATAGATCTGTAAATTTATTATTTTTTTAATTTTTAAACTAAAAATATAAAAAATTCTAATAGAAAAAAATAAAAATTCCAAAAATATCCAAAAAATAAAAAATTGAAAAATTTAAATTTTTAAGCTAATTTATTCTTAATTTGTGAACAAGTGCAGTAACAAAAACTCAACTGTCCAGGTGTGGCATTATCCGGTGAATAAAAAAATAAAAAAATATTTTCAAAAAAATAAAAAATTTTAAAAAATAATTTTTTTATTTTTGACTATTTAAATTACATGATTTAATTTTTTATTTAAATTATAAAAATAAAAGAAAGTCCAGCAATATCTAATAAATAATAGTTCTGTAAATTTATTATTTTTTTTAATTTTTAAACTAAAAATATAAACAAATTTTCTAATAGAAAAAAATAAAAATTCCAAAAAATATCCAAAAAATAAAAAAATTTAAAAATTTAAAATTTATTAAATTAAATTTTTCTTAATCTGTGAACAAGTGCAGCAAAAAAAAAGTCAACTATCCGGGTGTGGCATTATCCGGCGAATAAAAAAATAAAAAAATATTTTCAAAAAAATAAAACATTTTAAAAAATAAATTTTTTATTTTTGAATATTTAAATTACATGATTTAATTTTTTTATTTAAATTAGAAAAATAAAATAAAGTCCAGCAATATCTAATAAACAATAGATTTGTAAATTTATTATTTTTTTAGTTTTAAACAAAAAATATAAAAAATTTCTAATAGTAAAAAAATAAAAATTCCAAAAATATCCAAAAAATAAAAATATTGAAAAATTTTAAATTTTTAAATTAATTTATTCTTAATTTGTGAACAAGTGCAGCAAAAAAAAGTCAACTGTCCGGGTGTGGCATTATCCGGTGAATTAAAAAACAAAAATATTTTCTAAAAAATAAAAAATTTAAAAAAAATAAGTTTTTTTTATTTTTGAATATTTAAATTACATGATTTAATTTTTTATTTAAATTATAAAAATAAAATAAAGTCCAGCAATATCTAATAAACAATAGATCTGTAAATTTATTATTTTTTTAATTTTAAACTAAAAATATAAAAAAATTCTAATAGAAAAAAATAAAAATTCCAAAAATATCCAAAAAATAAAAAATTGAAAAATTTAAATTTTTAAGCTAATTTATTCTTAATTTGTGAACAAGTGCAGTAACAAAAAGTCAACTGTCCGGGTGTGGCATTATCCGGTGAATAAAAAATAAAAAAATATTTTCAAAAAAATAAAAAATTTTAAAAAATAAATTTTTTATTTTTGACTATTTAAATTACATGATTTAATTTTTTATTTAAATTATAAAAATAAAAGAAAGTCCAGCAATATCTAATAAATAATAGTTCTGTAAATTTATTTTTTTTTTTAATTTTTAAACTAAAAATATAAACAAATTTTCTAATAGAAAAAAATAAAAATTCCAAAAAATATCCAAAAAATAAAAAAATTTAAAAATTTAAAATTTATTAAATTAAATTTTTCTTAATCTGTGAACAAGTGTGATGTGCAAAAAACGATTCGACACAAAACTCACTGGCAAGTGCACCGGGTCGCATCAAGTAATAAAACTCACGGGAGTGAGGTCGATCCCACAGGGATTGAAGGATTGAGCAACTTTAGTTTAGTGGTTGAATTAGTCAAGCAAATAAGTGTTGATTGTGTGAATTTGTGTTAACAGGAATTTAAATTGCAGAAAGTAAAAGGGAATGGGTGAATTGCATGAAATTAAAGAGAACTGAAATTTAAAGTGCTGAATCTTAAAGAACAAGTAATGTAAATTGCAGAAACTTAAAATGCAAGGAATGTAAATGACTTGAATTGTAAATGGGTCAGGGATGTGGGATTGCAGAAATTAAACAAGGAAATTAAAATGGAAACCAATAGATCTCAGGACCCAAGAGACTAGATAACCAATTCTAGATCTCAATGCCTTCCTAGATCAAAACCACAATTCAATTGCAAGAGGAATTAAAATCAAACAGAAGAAGAACTAAATTCAGATCTCAATTTCTCAAGAGTGCAGTAAATGAAAACAGAGAGATCTCAGGGTGGAATTGAAACAGAATTCCTTCAATTCTCCAACACCCAAGATTCAAACAAAACTTTGCAGGAAAGTAAACAAGAAAACCTAGAGGAAGAGAATTCAATTCACTTCCCAAAAACTCTCTCAAATATCAAGTGCTCTCTCAAGAGTTCTTCTCCAGAATTCTCAAAAGTCCAAAAAGCTCTCTAAAACTTTAAATCCTAAGCTATTTATACACTTTCTTCTAATGATCTTCAAGCCTTGAATTGGGCCTTGGCCTTGATGGAATTGGGTTGATAGTGGCCTCTGTTGATTGCTCTTGGTGTTGGGAAGAAATCCACTTGTGAACCGGCCATGCAAGTCTCACGTTTGAGCCAACGTTTGAAGTCAAACGTTAACTCAAACATTGCTGAGTGAAATAATGCATCAGGCCTCACAATGCTGTCATCCATGTTTGGCTCAACGTTTGAGGTCAAACGTGAGCTCAAACGTGGATCCCCCATGCCTTCTTTTTAGCCAACGTTTGGCCCAACGTTTGAGGTCAAACGTTGGCTCAAACGTTGCTTCCAAAAGCTTCCTCTGCCTCCTCTTAGGTGCCAACGTTTGCCTCAAAGTTTGAGGTCAAACGTTGGCTCCAACTTCACCGTCCAGAGTGCCATTTTTTCCTTCTCTGTGGCGCCAACGTTTGCCTCAAAGTTTGAGGTCAAACGTTGGCTCCAACGTTGCCATCTTTCTTCCTTGTGGCGCCAACGTTTGCCTCAACGTTTGAGGTCAAACGTTGGCGCAAACGTTGCCCTCCCTGGAGCTTCTTCTTCAGCCAACGTTGGCTTCTCTCCAGGGTGTTCTTCAACTTTTTGTATCCTTCTTCCAAGCCTTGCTTCACCTGTCATCAATCAATCAAAAACATCAAAGTTGTGCTTCAAATCATGAGATTGTTTCTCTTCCAAAATATATGACAATTATAGCACAGAATCTCCTGAAATTGCATCATTTTATACATGATTGACTGAGGCAGAGATGATATGAAATTCAACCCAAAAGGCTTACTTGTGGTTTAAGAAAGTGCATAAAACCTATTGAAAACAAAGGAAAAAGACTAGTGAAACTAGGCTAAGATGACCTGTCATCACAACACCAAACTTAAAACTTGCTTGTCCCCAAGCAAGAAAAGACTTTAAGCTCATGAGTACTGTCAGAATAGAAAATAGTGAAGAATGACAGAATGACATGTAAGGCTCTGTGAGTGAAGTGATTAATTGACAGTGGAGTGAACTCTGAATCATATGTTTATGCAAGGGCTTCAGTGTTCATTAGTCCCTACTTCTTGGAAGTCTTAGGTCTTAGGAATTTCACCCAACTGATATTGTGGAGATCTCTTTATAGATAATCACCTTGAAGCAGCTTATGATTTCTGTGTTTTGGCCTCGACTCTAAGTGTCATGTCTCAAAGCGGCTTTTTAGATAAGCTTTCAATCAATACTCCTAAACCAGTTGGTTTTAAGGTATTAGGTGTTAAAGCACCCCAAAGGATTTACTTGCTCAAGCCTCTCTCCTTGACACATCTCGACCACAAGCATTTACTAGGATACTAACTCGTTGTGTTTTCTTTTTTTTTTCCTGCCTAGTAATTGATGCTCAGAGCCTTGGGCCATAAGGGAGTGCTTTTGCACTTGAGCCTAGCCTTGACTTCTAAGTGTTTTGTTTTCAAGCATTTGGCTCGATACATAAACACCACAAGCACTTAGCAAATAAATTGCCATTGGTACTCAGAGCCTTCAGCTTTCTCATTCTTTCCCTTTTTATTTTATTCAAAATTATGTTTTTTTTTTCACTTCTTGGATCAAAAGATGTCTGAGAATCTCCACAATACTTCTTTGAATTCTATTTCCTGCCTATGAGCTCCCATGCAGGTTTTCACAAACATGTAACCTCAATACACATTCTTACAACCAGAACCACCACTTCCCTTAATCTTTTGCTTACCTCACGATAAATTTTTGATTTATCAATCCTTCTCTTCAAAGAAATGCTTTCTATTCGTATTTTTTCCAAACCATGGGTGCAAGCAAAATTTTAAGTATATGGTGATATGATATACCAATCATCTTAGTTATTGACTACAAGGAAATTATACTAAACAGGGATACAATATCACTTTCAATCATAACAATTTTGAATATAAGACAGTCACTTAACAATACAACCTGTTGTTGGAGTTCACTTGCTTCACCCCTTCTCAGCACCATTGTTGATCTTTGCATCCCTCTTTGTCTCTTTGGTTGATGGTGCTTAATCCTTCATTAGATTCAAGTGACTGCCTACAATAAACTTTGAAAGTTGCTTGTTCCCCAAGCACTTGAAAGATAGTCAGCAAGCATGAATTATTTGTGGGCTTTTGAACTTACTTTGGTGTGAGAACACCAAACTTAGTACCTTGCCAATAGTTCTCATGCATCAAATTGACCATATGTGGAACTCTTTTTCTTTGCTAAAGGCAATAAGACTAAAAACTAAAAAAAAAAATAGACATTGGTTAAGTAGTTTCTCTGATTACTTGGAGCTAGCAACCCTTTATGCAGAAGGTGAGAATGTGTTTTTAAATGAGATTTTTGGTGGAACACCAAACTTAGCATTCTTCATTCTCCCTTTGTTTTGGTGTGCAACACCAAACTTAGCTCCTTGCGATATAGATAAAACTACTTAGCCTCTTTATTGAAATAGCTACGGAAAGAAAACTACCTCAGGTTGGGTTGCCTCCCAACAAGCGCTTCTTTATTGTCACTAGCTTGACATCTTGTTCTTTGATCATGGAGGCTGAAAATCATAGTGCCTTAGCTTTTCTCCTCTTACTGTGAACTTCCTTCCAGTCTTCTCCATTTCTTGGTGCTCTTCTTCAGAAATTCCAGAGGTAGAGAACTCTCTCCTGGTTTATGCCAGACAACCAAAACAGCAAAGATACACAGAACACTCTGTAGTTTGAGTGCAGTGAGAGTTAGTAGAGACAAAGTCTCAAACAGTTAGTATGCAAGTTAGAAATAAAAGAAACAGAAAAGAAAAAGTGCTTGATCTAAATCACCACCTCACTTAATCATTGTCAACCTAATCAATCCCCGGCAACGGCGCCAAAAACTTGATGTGCGAAAAATGATTCGACACAAAACTCACCGGCAAGTGCACCGGGTCGCATCAAGTAATAAAACTCACGGGAGTGAGGTCGATCCCACAGGGATTGAAGGATTGAGCAACTTTAGTTTAGTGGTTGAATTAGTCAGGCAAATAAGTGTTGATTGTGTGAATTTGTGTTAACAGGAATTTAAATTGCAAAAAGTAAAAGGAAATGGGTGAATTGCATGAAATTAAAGAGAACTGAAATTTAAAGTGCTGAATCTTAAAGAACAAGTAATGTAAATTGCAGAAACTTAAAATGCAAGGAATGTAAATGACTTGAATTGTAAATGGGTCAGGGATGTGGGATTGCAGAAATTAAACAAGGAAATTAAAATGGAAACCAATAGATCTCAGGACCCAAGAGACTAGATAACCAATTCTAGATCTCAATGCCTTCCTAGATCAAAACCACAATTCAATTGCAAGAGGAATTAAAATCAAACAGAAGAAGAACTAAATTCAGATCTCAATTTCTCAAGAGTGCAGTAAATGAAAACAGAGAGATCTCAGGGTGGAATTGAAACAGAATTCCTTCAATTCTCCAACACCCAAGATTCAAACAAAACTTTGCAGGAAAGTAAACAAGAAAACCTAGAGGAAGATAATTCAATTCACTTCCCAAAAACTCTCTCAAATATCAAGTGCTCTCTTAAGAGTTCTTCTCCAGAATTCTCAAAAATCCAAAAAGCTCTCTAAAACTTTAAATCCTAAGCTATTTATACACTTTCTTCTAATGATCTTCAAGCCTTGAATTGGGCCTTGGCCTTGATGGAATTGGGTTGATAGTGGCCTCTGTTGATTGCTCTTGGTGTTGGAAAGAAATCCACTTGTGAACCGGCCATGCAAGTCTCACGTTTGAGCCAACGTTTGAAGTCAAACGTTAACTCAAACGTTGCTGAGTGAAATAATGCATCAGGCCTCACAATGCTGTCATCCACGTTTGGCTCAACGTTTGAGGTCAAACGTGAGCTCAAACGTGGATCCCCCATGCCTTCTTTTTGGCCAACGTTTGCCTCAAAGTTTGAGGTCAAACGTTGGCTCCAACGTTGCCATCTTTCTTCCTTGTGGCGCCAACGTTTGCCTCAACGTTTGAGGTCAAACGTTGGCGCAAACGTTGCCCTCCCTGGAGCTTCTTCTTCAGCCAACGTTTGCCTCAAAGTTTGAGGTCAAACGTTGGCTCCAACGTTGGCTTCTCTCCAGGGTGTTCTTCAACTTTTTGTATCCTTCTTCCAAGCCTTGCTTCACCTGTCATCAATCAATCAAAAACATCAAAGTTGTGCTTCAAATCATGAGATTGTTTCTCTTTCAAAATATATGACAATTATAGCACAGAATCTCCTGAAATTGCATCATTTTATACATGATTGACTGAGGCAGAGATGATATGAAATTCAACCCAAAAGGCTTACTTGTGGTTTAAGAAAGTGCATAAAACCTATTGAAAACAAAGGAAAAAGACTAGTGAAACTAGGCTAAGATGACCTGTCATCACAACACCAAACTTAAAACTTGCTTGTCCCCAAGCAAGAAAAGACTTTAAGCTCATGAGTACTATCAGAATAGAAAATAGTGAAGAATGACAGAATGACATGTAAGGCTCTGTGAGTGAAGTGATTAATTGACAGTGGAGTGAACTCTGAATCATATGTTTATGCAAGGGCTTCAGTGTTCATTAGTCCCTACTTCTTGGAAGTCTTAGGTCTTAGGAATTTCACCCAACTGATATTGTGGAGATCTCTTTATAGATAATCACCTTGAAGCAGCTTATGATTTCTGTGTTTTGGCCTCGACTCTAAGTGTCATGTCTCAAAGCGGCTTTTTAGATAAGCTTTCAATCAATACTCCTAAACCAGTTGGTTTTAAGGTATTAGGTGTTAAAGCACCCCAAAGGATTTACTTGCTCAAGCCTCTCTCCTTGACACATCTCGACCACAAGCATTTACTAGGATACTAACTCGTTGTGTTTTCTTTTTCTTTTTTCCTGCCTAGTAATTGATGCTCAGAGCCTTGGGCCATAAGGGAGTGCTTTTGCACTTGAGCCTAGCCTTGACTTCTAAGTGTTTTGTTTTCAAGCATTTGGCTCGATACATAAACACCACAAGCACTTAGCAAATAAATTGCCATTGGTACTCAGAGCCTTCAGCTTTCTCATTCTTTCCCTTTTTATTTTATTCAAAATTATGTTTTTTTTTTCACTTCTTGGATCAAAAGATGTCTGAGAATCTCCACAATACTTCTTTGAATTCTATTTCCTGCCTATGAGCTCCCATGCAGGTTTTCACAAACATGTAACCTCAATACACATTCTTACAACCAGAACCACCACTTCCCTTAATCTTTTGCTTACCTCACGATAAATTTTTGATTTATCAATCCTTCTCTTCAAAGAAATGCTTTCTATTCGTATTTTTTCCAAACCATGGGTGCAAGCAAAATTTTAAGTATATGGTGATATGATATACCAATCATCTTAGTTATTGACTACAAGGAAATTATACTAAACAGGGATACAATATCACTTTCAATCATAACAATTTTGAATATAAGACAGTCACTTAACAATACAACCTGTTGTTGGAGTTCACTTGCTTCACCCCTTCTCAGCACCATTGTTGATCTTTGCATCCCTCTTTGTCTCTTTGGTTGATGGTGCTTAATCCTTTATTAGATTCAAGTGACTGCCTACAATAAACTTTGAAAGTTGCTTGTTCCCCAAGCACTTGAAAGATAGTCAGCAAGCATGAATTATTTGTGGGCTTTTGAACTTACTTTGGTGTGAGAACACCAAACTTAGTACCTTGCCAATAGTTCTCATGCATCAAATTGACCATATGTGGAACTCTTTTTCTTTGCTAAAGGCAATAAGACTAAAAACTAAAAAAAATAGACATTGGTTAAGTAGTTTCTCTGATTACTTGGAGCTAGCAACCCTTTATGCAGAAGGTGAGAATGTGTTTTTAAATGAGATTTTTGGTGGAACACCAAACTTAGCATTCTTCATTCTCCCTTTGTTTTGGTGTGCAACACCAAACTTAGCTCCTTGCAATATAGATAAAACTACTTAGCCTCTTTATTGAAATAGCTACGGAAAGAAAACTACCTCAGGTTGGGTTGCCTCCCAACAAGCGCTTCTTTATTGTCACTAGCTTGACATCTTGTTCTTTGATCATGGAGGCTGAAAATCATAGTGCCTTAGCTTTTCTCCTCTTACTGTGAACTTCCTTCCAGTCTCCTCCATTTCTTGGTGCTCTTCTTCAGAAATTCCAGAGGTAGAGAACTCTCTCCTGGTTTATGCCAGACAACCAAAACAGCAAAGATACACAGAACACTCTGTAGTTTGAGTGCAGTGAGAGTTAGTAGAGACAAAGTCTCAAACAGTTAGTATGCAAGTTAGAAATAAAAGAAACAGAAAAGAAAAAGTGCTTGATCTAAATCACCACCTCACTTAATCATTGTCAACCTAATCAATCCCCGGCAACGGCGCCAAAAACTTGATGTGCGAAAAACGATTCGACACAAAACTCACCGGCAAGTGCACCGGGTCGCATCAAGTAATAAAACTCACGGGAGTGAGGTCGATCCCACAGGAATTGAAGGATTGAGCAACTTTAGTTTAGTGGTTGAATTAGTCAAGCAAATAAGTGTTGATTGTGTGAATTTGTGTTAACAGGAATTTAAATTGCAGAAAGTAAAAGGGAATGGGTGAATTGCATGAAATTAAAGAGAACTGAAATTTAAAGTGCTGAATCTTAAAGAACAAGTAATGTAAATTGCAGAAACTTAAAATGCAAGGAATGTAAATGACTTGAATTGTAAATGGGTCAGGGATGTGGGATTGCAGAAATTAAACAAGGAAATTAAAATGGAAACCAATAGATCTCAGGACCCAAGAGACTAGATAACCAATTCTAGATCTCAATGCCTTCCTAGATCAAAACCACAATTCAATTGCAAGAGGAATTAAAATCAAACAGAAGAAGAACTAAATTCAGATCTCAATTTCTCAAGAGTGCAGTAAATGAAAACAGAGAGATCTCAGGGTGGAATTGAAACAAAATTCCTTCAATTCTCCAACACCCAAGATTCAAACAAAACTTTGCAGGAAAGTAAACAAGAAAACCTAGAGGAAGAGAATTCAATTCACTTCCCAAAAACTCTCTCAAATATCAAGTGCTCTCTCAAGAGTTCTTCTCCAGAATTCTCAAAAATCCAAAAAGCTCTCTAAAACTTTAAATCCTAAGCTATTTATACACTTTCTTCTAATGATCTTCAAGCCTTGAATTGGGCCTTGGCCTTGATGGAATTGGGTTGATAGTGGCCTCTGTTGATTGCTCTTGGTGTTGGGAAGAAATCCACTTGTGAACCGGCCATGCAAGTCTCACGTTTGAGCCAACGTTTGAAGTCAAACGTTAACTCAAACGTTGCTGAGTGAAATAATGCATCAGGCCTCACAATGCTGTCATCCACGTTTGGCTCAACGTTTGAGGTCAAACGTGAGCTCAAACGTGGATCCCCCATGCCTTCTTTTTAGCCAACGTTTGGCCCAACGTTTGAGGTCAAACGTTGGCTCAAACGTTGCTTCCAAAAGCTTCCTCTGCCTCCTCTTAGGTGCCAACGTTTGCCTCAAAGTTTGAGGTCAAACGTTGGCTCCAACTTCACCGTCCAAAGTGCCATTTTTTCCTTCTCTGTGGCGCCAACGTTTGCCTCAAAGTTTGAGGTCAAACGTTGGCTCCAACGTTGCCATCTTTCTTCCTTGTGGCGCCAACGTTTGCCTCAACGTTTGAGGTCAAACGTTGGCGCAAAAGTTGCCCTCCCTGGAGCTTCTTCTTCAGCCAACGTTTGCCTCAAAGTTTGAGGTCAAACGTTGGCTCCAACGTTGGCTTCTCTCCAGGGTGTTCTTCAACTTTTTGTATCCTTCTTCCAAGCCTTGCTTCACCTGTCATCAATCAATCAAAAACATCAAAGTTGTGCTTCAAATCATGAGATTGTTTCTCTTTCAAAATATATGACAATTATAGCACAGAATCTCCTGAAATTGCATCATTTTATACATGATTGACTGAGGCAGAGATGATATGAAATTCAACCCAAAAGGCTTACTTGTGGTTTAAGAAAGTGCATAAAACCTATTGAAAACAAAGGAAAAAGACTAGTGAAACTAGGCTAAGATGACCTGTCATCACAACACCAAACTTAAAACTTGCTTGTCCCCAAGCAAGAAAAGACTTTAAGCTCATGAGTACTGTCAGAATAGAAAATAGTGAAGAATGACAGAATGACATGTAAGGCTCTGTGAGTGAAGTGATTAATTGACAGTGGAGTGAACTCTGAATCATATGTTTATGCAAGGGCTTCAGTGTTCATTAGTCCCTACTTCTTGGAAGTCTTAGGTCTTAGGAATCTCACCCAAATGACATTGTGGAGATCTCTTTATAGATAATCACCTTGAAGCAGCTTATGATTTCTGTGTTTTGGCCTCGACTCTAAGTGTCATGTCTCAAAGCGGCTTTTTAGATAAGCTTTCAATCAATACTCCTAAACCAGTTGGTTTTAAGGTATTAGGTGTTAAAGCACCCCAAAGGATTTACTTGCTCAAGCCTCTCTCCTTGACACATCTCGACCACAAGCATTTACTAGGATACTAACTCGTTGAGTTTTCTTTTTTTTCCTGCCTAGTAATTGATGCTCAGAGCCTTGGGCCATAAGGGAGTGCTTTTGCACTTGAGCCTAGCCTTGACTTCTAAGTGTTTTGTTTTCAAGCATTTGGCTCGATACATAAACACCACAAGCACTTAGCAAATAAATTGCCATTGGTACTCAGAGCCTTCAGCTTTCTCATTCTTTCCCTTTTTATTTTATTCAAAATTATGTTTTTTTTTCGCTTCTTGGATCAAAAGATGTCTGAGAATCTCCACAATACTTCTTTGAATTCTATTTCCTGCCTATGAGCTCCCATGCAGGTTTTCACAAACATGTAACCTCAATACACATTCTTACAACCAGAACCACCACTTCCCTTAATCTTTTGCTTACTTCACGATAAATTTTTGATTTATCAATCCTTCTCTTCAAAGAAATGCTTTCTATTCGTATTTTTTCCAAACCATGGGTGCAAGCAAAATTTTAAGTATATGGTGATATGATATACCAATCATCTTAGTTATTGACTACAAGGAAATTATACTAAACAGGGATACAATATCACTTTCAATCATAACAATTTTGAATATAAGACAGTCACTTAACAATACAACCTGTTGTTGGAGTTCACTTGCTTCACCCCTTCTCAGCACCATTGTTGATCTTTGCATCCCTCTTTGTCTCTTTGGTTGATGGTGCTTAATCCTTCATTAGATTCAAGTGACTGCCTACAATAAACTTTGAAAGTTGCTTGTTCCCCAAGCACTTGAAAGATAGTCAGCAAGCATGAATTATTTGTGGGCTTTTGAACTTACTTTGGTGTGAGAACACCAAACTTAGTACCTTGCCAATAGTTCTCATGCATCAAATTGACCATATGTGAAACTCTTTTTCTTTGCTAAAGGCAATATGACTAAAAACTAAAAAAATTAGACATTGGTTAAGTAGTTTCTCTGATTACTTGGAGCTAGCAACCCTTTATGCAGAAGGTGAGAATGTGTTTTTAAATGAGATTTTTGGTGGAACACCAAACTTAGCATTCTTCATTCTCCCTTTGTTTTGGTGTGCAACACCAAACTTAGCTCCTTGCAATATAGATAAAACTACTTAGCCTCTTTATTGAAATAGCTACGGAAAGAAAACTACCTCAGGTTGGGTTGCCTCCCAACAAGCGCTTCTTTATTGTCACTAGCTTGACATCTTGTTCTTTGATCATGGAGGCTGAAAATCATAGTGCCTTAGCTTTTCTCCTCTCTCTGTGAACTTCCTTCCAGTCTCCTCCATTTCTTGGTGCTCTTCTTCAGAAATTCCAGAGGTAGAGAACTCTCTCCTGGTTTATGCCAGACAAACAAAACAGCAAAGATACACAGAACACTCTGTAGTTTGAGTGCAGTGAGAGTTAGTAGAGACAAAGTCTCAAACAGTTAGTATGCAAGTTAGAAATAAAAGAAACAGAAAAGAAAAAGTGCTTGATCTAAATCACCACCTCACTTAATCATTGTCAACCTAATCAATCCCCGGCAACGGCGCCAAAAACTTGATGTGCGAAAAACGATTCGACACAAAACTCACCGGCAAGTGCACCGGGTCGCATCAAGTAATAAAACTCACGGGAGTGAGGTCGATCCCACAGGGATTGAAGGATTGAGCAACTTTAGTTTAGTGGTTGAATTAGTCAAGCAAATAAGTGTTGATTGTGTGAATTTGTGTTAACAGGAATTTAAATTGCAGAAAGTAAAAGGGAATGGGTGAATTGCATGAAATTAAAGAGAACTGAAATTTAAAGTGCTGAATCTTAAAGAACAAGAAATGTAAATTGCAGAAACTTAAAGTACAAGAAATGTAAATGACTTGAATTGTAAATGGGTCAGGGATGTGGGATTGCAGAAATTAAACAAGGAAATTAAAATGGAAACCAATAGATCTCAGGACCCAAGAGACTAGATAACCAATTCTAGATCTCAATGCCTTCCTAGATCAAAACCACAATTCAATTGCAAGAGGAATTAAAATCAAACAGAAGAAGAACTAAATTCAGATCTCAATTTCTCAAGAGTGCAGTAAATGAAAACAGAGAGATCTCAGGGTGGAATTGAAACAGAATTCCTTCAATTCTCCAACACCCAAGATTCAAACAAAACTTTGCAGGAAAGTAAACAAGAAAACCTAGAGGAAGAGAATTCAATTCACTTCCCAAAAACTCTCTCAAATATCAAGTGCTCTCTCAAGAGTTCTTCTCCAGAATTCTCAAAAATCCAAAAAGCTCTCTAAAACTTTAAATCCTAAGCTATTTATACACTTTCTTCTAATGATCTTCAAGCCTTGAATTGGGCCTTGGCCTTGATGGAATTGGGTTGATAGTGGCCTCTGTTGATTGCTCTTGGTGTTGGGAAGAAATCCACTTGTGAACCGGCCATGCAAGTCTCACGTTTGAGCCAACGTTTGAAGTCAAACGTTAACTCAAACGTTGCTGAGTGAAATAATGCATCAGGCCTCACAATGCTGTCATCCACGTTTGGCTCAACGTTTGAGGTCAAACGTGAGCTCAAACGTGGATCCCCCATGCCTTCTTTTTAGCCAACGTTTGGCCCAACGTTTGAGGTCAAACGTTGGCTCAAACGTTGCTTCCAAAAGCTTCCTCTACCTCCTCTTAGGTGCCAACGTTTGCCTCAAAGTTTGAGGTCAAACGTTGGCTCCAACTTCACCGTCCAGAGTGCCATTTTTTCCTTCTCTGTGGCGCCAACGTTTGCCTCAAAGTTTGAGGTCAAACGTTGGCTCCAACGTTGCCATCTTTCTTCCTTGTGGCGCCAACGTTTGCCTCAACGTTTGAGGTCAAACGTTGGCACAAACGTTGCCCTCCCTGGAGCTTCTTCTTCAGCCAACGTTTGCCTCAAAGTTTGAGGTCAAACGTTGGCTCCAACGTTGGCTTCTCTCCAGGGTGTTCTTCAACTTTTTGTATCCTTCTTCCAAGCCTTGCTTCACCTGTCATCAATCAATCAAAAACATCAAAGTTGTGCTTCAAATCATGAGATTGTTTCTCTTCCAAAATATATGACAATTATAGCACAGAATCTCCTGAAATTGCATCATTTTATACATGATTGACTGAGGCAGAGATGATATGAAATTCAACCCAAAAGGCTTACTTGTGGTTTAAGAAAGTGCATAAAACCTATTGAAAACAAAGGAAAAAGACTAGTGAAACTAGGCTAAGATGACCTGTCATCAAAGTGCAGCAAAAAAAAGTCAATTATCCGGGTGTGGCATTATCCGGCGAATAAAAAAATAAAAAAATATTTTCAAAAATATAAAACATTTTAAAAAATAAATTTTTTATTTTTAAATATTTAAATTACATGATTTAATTTTTTATTTAAATTAGAAAAATAAAATAAAGTCCAGCAATATCTAATAAACAATAGATTTGTAAATTTATTATTTTTTTATTTTTAAACAAAAAATATAAAAAAATTTCTAATAGTAAAAAAATAAAATTCCAAAAATATCCAAAAAATAAAAATATTGAAAAATTTTAAATTTTTAAATTAATTTATTCTTAATTTGTGAACAAGTGCAGCAAAAAAAAGTCAACTGTCTGGGTGTGGCATTATCCGGTGAATTAAAAAACAAAAATATTTTCAAAAAAATAAAAAATTTTAAAAAAATAAGTTTTTTTTATTTTTGAATATTTAAATTACATGATTTAATTTTTTATTTAAATTATAAAAATAAAATAAAGTCCAGCAATATCTAATAAACAATAGATCTGTAAATTTATTATTTTTTTAATTTTTAAACTAAAAATATAAAAAAAATTTTAATAGAAAAAAATAAAAATTCCAAAAATATCTAAAAAATAAAAAAACTGAAATATTTAAATTATTAAGCTAATTTATTCTTAATTTGTGAACTAGTGCAGTAACAAAAAGTCAACTGTCCGGGTGTGGAATTATCCGGTGAATAAAAAAATAAAAAAATATTTTCAAAAAAATAAATTTTTTATTTTTGACTATTTAAATTACATGATTTAATTATTTATTTAAATTATAAAAATAAAAGAAAGTCCAGCAATATCTAATAAATAATAGTTCTGTAAATTTATTATTTTTTTTAATTTTTAAACTAAAAATATAAACAAATTTTCTAATAGAAAAAAATAAAAATTCCAAAAAATATCCAAAAAATAAAAAAATTTAAAAATTTAAAATTTATTAAATTAAATTTTTTTTAATCTGTGAACAAGTGCAGCAAAAAAAAAAGTCAACTATCCGGGTGTGGCATTATCCGGCGAATAAAAAAATAAAAAAATATTTTCAAAAAAATAAATTTTTTATTTTTGAATATTTAAATTACATGATTTAATTATTTTATTTAAATTAGAAAAATAAAATAAAGTCCAGCAATATCTAATAAACAATAGATTTGTAAATTTATTATTTTTAAACAAAAAATATAAAAAAATTTCTAATAGTAAAAAAATAAAAATTCCAAAAATATCCAAAAAATAAAAATATTGAAAAATTTTAAATTTTTAAATTAATTTATTCTTAATTTGTGAACAAGTGCAGCAAAAAAAAGTCAACTGTCCGGGTGTGGCATTATCCGGTGAATTAAAAAACAAAAATATTTTCAAAAAAATAAAAAATTTTAAAAAAATAAGTTTTTTTTTTATTTTTGAATATTTAAATTACATGATTTAATTTTTTATTTAAATTATAAAAATAAAATAAAGTCCAGCAATATCTAATAAACAATAGATCTGTAAATTTATTATTTTTTAATTTTTAAACTAAAAATATAAAAAAAATTTTAATAGAAAAAAATAAAAATTCCAAAAATATCTAAAAAATAAAAAAACTGAAATATTTAAATTATTAAGCTAATTTATTCTTAATTTGTGAACTAGTGCAGTAACAAAAAGTCAACTGTCCGGGTGTGGAATTATCCGGTGAATAAAAAAATAAAAAAATATTTTCAAAAAAATAAATTTTTTATTTTTGACTATTTAAATTACATGATTTAATTATTTATTTAAATTATAAAAATAAAAGAAAGTCCAGCAATATCTAATAAATAATAGTTCTGTAAATTTATTATTTTTTTAATTTTTAAACTAAAAATATAAACAAATTTTCTAATAGAAAAAAATAAAAATTCCAAAAAATATCCAAAAAATAAAAAAATTTAAAAATTTAAAATTTATTAAATTAAATTTTTTTTAATCTGTGAACAAGTGCAGCAAAAAAAAAAGTCAACTATCCGGGTGTGGCATTATCCGGCGAATAAAAAAATAAAAAAATATTTTCAAAAAAATAAATTTTTATTTTTGAATATTTAAATTACATGATTTAATTATTTATTTAAATTAGAAAAATAAATAAAGTCCAGCAATATCTAATAAACAAGATTTGTAAATTTATTATTTTAAACAAAAAATATAAAAAAATTTCTAATAGTAAAAAAATAAAAATTCCAAAAATATCCAAAAAATAAAAATATTGAAAAATTTTAAATTTTTAAATTATTTATTCTTAATTTGTGAACAAGTGCAGCAAAAAAAATTCAACTGTCCGGGTGTGGCAATATCCGGTGAATTAAAAAACAAAAATATTTTCAAAAAAATAAAAAATTTTAAAAAAATAAGTTTTTTTTATTTTTGAATATTTAAATTACATGATTTAATTTTTTATTTAAATTATAAAAATAAAATAAAGTCCAGCAATATCTAATAAACAATAGATCTGTAAATTTATTATTTTTTTAATTTTTAAACTAAAAATATAAAAAAAATTCTAATAGATAAAAATAAAAATTCCAAAAATATCCAAAAAATAAAAAAATTGAAAAATTTAAATTTTTAAGCTAATTTATTATTAATTTGGGAACAAGTGCAGTAACAAAAAGTCAACTGTCCGGGTGTGGCATTATTCGGTGAATAAAAAAATAAAAATATTTTCAAAAAAATAAAAAATTTTAAAAAATAAATTTTTTATTTTTGACTATTTAAATTACATGATTTAATTTTTTATTTAAATTATAAAAATAAAAGAAAGTCCAGCAATATCTAATAAATAATAGTTCTGTAAATTTATTATTTTTTAATTTTAAACTAAAAATATAAACAAATTTTCTAATAGAAAAAATAAAAATTCCAAAAATATCCAAAAAATAAAAAAATTTAAAAATTTAAAATTTATAAATTAATTTTTTCTTAATCTGTGAACAAGTGCAGCAAAAAAAAGTCAACTATCCGGGTGTGGCATTATCCGGCGAATAAAAAATAAAAAAATATTTTCAAAAAAATAAAAAAATTTTAAAAAATAAATTTTTTATTTTTGAATATTTAAATTACATGATTTAATTTTTTTATTTAAATTAGAAAAATAAAATAAAGTCCAGCAATATCTAATAAACAATAGATTTGTAAATTTATATTTTTTTATTTTTAAACTAAAAATATAAAAAAATTTCTAATAGTAAAAAAATAAAAATTCCAAAAATCTCCAAAAAATAAAAATATTGAAAAAGTTTAAATTTTTAAATTATTTATTCTTAATTTGTGAACAAGTGCAGCAAAAAAAAGTCAACTGTCCGGGTGTGGCATTATCCGGTGAATTAAAAAACAAAAATAGTTTCAAAAAAATAAAAAATTTAAAAAAAAATAAGTTTTTTTTATTTTTGAATATTTAAATTACATGATTTAATTTTTTATTTAAATTATAAAAATAAAATAAAGTCCAGCAATATCTAATAAACAATAGATCTGTAAATTTATTATTTTTTTAATTTTTAAACTAAAAATATAAAAAAAATTCTAATAGAAAAAAATAAAATTCCAAAAATATCCAAAAAATAAAAAATTGAAAAATTTAAATTTTTAAGCTAATTTATTCTTAATTTGTGAACAAGTGCAGTAACAAAAAGTCAACTGTCCGGGTGTGGCATTATCCGGTGAATAAAAAAATAAAAAATATTTTCAAAAAATAAAAAATTTTAAAAAATAAATTTTTATTTTTGAATATTTAAATTACATGATTTAATTTTTTATTTAAATTATAAAAATAAAAGAAAGTCCAGCAATATCTAATAAATAATAGTTCTGTAAATTTATTATTTTTTTTAATTTTTAAACTAAAAATATAAACAAATATTCTAATAGAAAAAAATAAAAATTCCAAAAAATATCCAAAAAATAAAAAAATTTAAAAATTTAAAATTTATTAAATTAAATTTTTCTTAATCTGTGAACAAGTGCAGCAAAAAAAAGTCAACTATCCGGGTGTGGCATTTTCTGGCGAATAAAAAAATAAAAAAATATTTTCAAAAAAATAAAACATTTTAAAAAATAAATTTTTTATTTTTGAATATTTAAATTATATGATTTAATTTTTTTATTTAAATTATTAAAATAAAATAAAGTCCAGCAATATCTAATAAACAATAGATTTGTAAATTTATTATTTTTTATTTTTAAACAAAAAATATAAAAAAATTTCTAATAGTAAAAAAATAAAAATTCCAAAAATATCCAAAAAATAAAAATATTGAAAATTTTTAAATTTTTAAATTATTTATTCTTAATTTGTGAACAAGTGCAGCAAAAAAAAGTCAACTGTCCGGGTGTGGCATTATCCGGTGAATTAAAAAACAAAAATATTTTTAAAAAAATAAATAATTTAAAAAAAATAAGTTTTTTTTCTTTTTGAATATTTAAATTACATGATTTAATTTTTTATTTAAATTATAAAATTAAAATAAAGTCCAACAATATCTAATAAACAATAGATCTGTAAATTTATTATTTTTTTAATTTTTAAACTAAAAATATAAAAAAAATTTTAATAGAAAAAAATAAAAATTCCAAAAATATCTAAAAAATAAAAAAACTGAAATATTTAAATTTTTAAGCTAATTTATTCTTAAT
The DNA here is from genome assembly GCF_014773155.1 of Arachis stenosperma. Taxonomy (NCBI): domain Eukaryota; kingdom Viridiplantae; phylum Streptophyta; class Magnoliopsida; order Fabales; family Fabaceae; genus Arachis; species Arachis stenosperma. Next base: position 45,967,975 of record NC_080382.1, on the reverse strand, counting down.
TTGTGAACTAGTGCAGTAACAAAAAGTCAACTGTCCGGGTGTGGAATTATCCGGTGAATAAAAAAATAAAAATATATTTTCAAAAAAATAAAAAATTTTAAAAAATAAATTTTTTATTTTTGACTATTTAAATTACATGATTTAATTTTTTATTTAAATTATAAAAATAAAAGAAAGTCCAGCAATATCAAATAAATAATAGTTCTGTAAATTTATTATTTTTTTAAAATTTTTAAACTAAAAATATAAACAAATTTTCTAATAGAAAAAAATAAAAATTCCAAAAAATATCCAAAAAAAAAAATTTAAAAATTTAAAATTTATTAAAATAAATTTTTCTTAATCTGTGAACAAATGCAGCAAAAAAAAGTCAATTATCTGGGAGTGGCATTATCCGGCGAATAAAAAAATAAAAAAATATTTTCAAAAAAATAAAACATTTTAAAAAATAAATTTTTTATTTTTGAATATTTAAATTACATGATTTAATTTTTTTATTTAAATTAGAAAAATAAAATAAAGTCCAGCAATATCTAATAAACAATAGATTTGTAAATTTATTATTTTTTTATTTTTAAACAAAAAATATAAAAAATTTCTAATAGTAAAATAATAAAAATTCCAAAAATATCCAAAAAATAAAAATATTGAAAAATTTTAAATTTTTAAATTATTTATTCTTAATTTGTGAACAAGTGCAGCAAAAAAAAGTCAACTGTCCGGGTGTTGCATTATCCGGTGAATTAAAAAACAAAAATATTTTTAAAAAAATAAATAATTTAAAAAAAATAAGTTTTTTTTCTTTTTGAATATTTAAATTACATGATTTAATTTTTTTATTTAAATTATAAAAATAAAATAAAGTCCAACAATATCTAATAAACAATAGATCTGTAAATTTATTATTTTTTTAATTTTTAAACTAAAAATATAAAAAAAATTTTAATAGAAAAAAATAAAAATTCCAAAAATATCTAAAAAATAAAAAAACTGAAATATTTAAATTTTTAAGCTAATTTATTCTTAATTTGTGAACTAGTGCAGTAACAAAAAGTCAACTGTCCGGGTGTGGAATTATCCGGTGAATAAAAAAATAAAAAAATATTTTCAAAAAAATAAATTTTTTATTTTTGACTATTTAAATTACATGATTTAATTATTTATTTAAATTATAAAATAAAAGAAAGTCCAGCAATATCTAATAAATAATAGTTCTGTAAATTTATTATTTTTAATTTTTAAACTAAAAATAAAACAATTTTCTAATAGAAAAAAATAAAAATTCCAAAAATATCCAAAAAATAAAAAAAATTTAAAAATTTAAAATTTATTAAATTAATTTTTTCTTAATTTGTGAACAAGTGCAGCAAAAAAAGTCAACTGTCCGGGTGTGGCATTATCCGGCGAATAAAAAATAAAAAATATTTTCAAAAAAATAAATTTTTATTTTTGAATATTTAAATTACATGATTTAATTTTTTATTTAAATTAGAAAAATAAAATAAAGTCCAGCAATATCTAATAAACAATAGATTTGTAAATTTATTATTTTTAAACTAAAAATATAAAAAATTTCTAATAGTAAAAAAATAAAAATTCCAAAAATATCCAAAAAATAAAAAAATTGAAAAATTTTAAATTTTTAAATTAATTTATTCTTAATTTGTGAACAAGTGCAGCAAAAAAAATTCAACTGTCCGGGTGTGGCATTATCCGGTGAATTAAAAAACAAAAATATTTTCAAAAAAATAAAAAATTTTAAAAAATAAGTTTTTTTTATTTTTGAATATTTAAATTACATGATTTAATTTTTTATTTAAATTATAAAAATAAAATAAAGTCCAGCAATATCTAATAAACAATAGATCTGTAAATTATTATTTTTTTAATTTTTAAACTAAAAATATAAAAAAAATTCTAATAGATAAAAATAAAAATTCCAAAAATATCCAAAAAATAAAAAAATTGAAAAATTTAAATTTTTAAGCTAATTTATTATTAATTTGGGAACAAGTGCAGTAACAAAAAGTCAACTGTCCGGGTGTGGCATTATTCGGTGAATAAAAAAATAAAAAATATTTTCAAAAAAATAAAAAATTTTAAAAAATAAATTTTTTATTTTTGACTATTTAAATTACATGATTTAATTTTTTATTTAAATTATAAAAATAAAAGAAAGTCCAGCAATATCTAATAAATAATAGTTCTGTAAATTTATTATTTTTTTAATTTTTAAACTAAAAATATAAACAAATTTTCTAATAGAAAAAAATAAAAATTCCGAAAAATATCCAAAAAATAAAAAAATTTAAAAATTTAAAATTTATAAATTAATTTTTTCTTAATCTGTGAACAAGTGCAGCAAAAAAAAGTCAACTATCCGGGTGTGGCATTATCCGGCGAATAAAAAAATAAAAAAATATTTTCAAAAAAATAAAAAATTTTAAAAAATAAATTTTTTATTTTTGAATATTTAAATTACATGATTTAATTTTTTTATTTAAATTAGAAAAATAAAATAAAGTCCAGCAATATCTAATAAACAATAGATTTGTAAATTTATTATTTTTTTATTTTTAAACAAAAAATATAAAAAAATTTCTAATAGTAAAAAATTAAAAATTCCAAAAATCTCCAAAAAATAAAAATATTGAAAAAGTTTAAATTTTTAAATTATTTATTCTTAATTGTGAACAAGTGCAGCAAAAAAAAGTCAACTGTCCGGGTGTGGCATTATCGGTGAATTAAAAAACAAAATAGTTTCAAAAAAATAAAAAATTTAAAAAAATAAGTTTTTTTTATTTTTGAATATTTAAATTACATGATTTAATTTTTTTTTAAATTATAAAAATAAAATAAAGTCCAGCAATATCTAATAAACAATAGATCTGTAAATTTATTTTTTTTAATTTTTAAACTAAAAATATAAAAAAAATTCTAATAGTAAAAAAATAAAATTCCAAAAACAAAAAGTCAACTGTCCGGGTGTGGCATTATCCGGTGAATAAAAAAATAAAAAAATATTTTCAAAAAAATAAAAAATTTTAAAAAATAAATTTTTTATTTTTTAATATTTAATTACATGATTTAATTTTATTTAAATTATAAAAATAAAAGAAAGTCAGCATATCTAATAAATAATAGTTCTGTAAATTATTATTTTTTTTAATTTTTAAACTAAAAAATAAAACAATATTCTAATAGAAAAAATAAAAATTCCAAAAATATCCAAAAATAAAAAAATTTAAAAATTTAAAATTTATTAAATTAAATTTTTCTTAATCTGTGAACAAGTGCAGCAAAAAAAAGTCAACTATCCGGGTGTGGCATTTTCTGCGAATAAAAAATAAAAAATATTTTCAAAAAAATAAAACATTTTAAAAAATAAATTTTTTATTTTGAATATTTAAATATATGATTTAATTTTTTTTTTAAATTAAAAATAAAATAAAGTCCAGCAATATCTAATAAACAATAGATTTGTAAATTTATTTTTTTAATTTTTAAACGAAAAATATAAAAAAAATTTCTAATAGTAAAAAAAATAAAAATTCCAAAAATATCCAAAAAATAAAATATTGAAAATTTTTAAATTTAATTATTATTCTTAATTGTGAACAAGTGCAGCAAAAAAAAAGTCAACTGTCGGGTGTGGCATTATCCGGTGAATTAAAAAACAAAATATTTTTAAAAAATAATAATTTAAAAAAATAAGTTTTTTTTTTTGAATATTTAAATTACATGATTTAATTTTTATTTAAATTATAAAATAAA
>NC_080382.1:45890217-45964188 GCF_014773155.1 Arachis stenosperma | reverse complement strand
TAAAATAAAGTCCAGCAATATCTAATAAACAATAGATCTGTAAATTTATTATTTTTTAATTTTAAACTAAAAATATAAAAAAAATTCTAATAGAAAAAAATAAAATTCCAAAAATATCCAAAAAATAAAAAATTGAAAAATTTAAATTTTTAAGCTAATTTATTCTTAATTTGTGAACAAGTGCAGTAACAAAAAGTCAACTGTCCGGGTGTGGCATTATCCGGTGAATAAAAAAATAAAAAAATATTTTCAAAAAAATAAAAAATTTTAAAAAAAATAAATTTTTATTTTGACTATTTAAATACATGATTTAATTTTTTATTTAATTATAAAAATAAAAGAAAGTCCAGCAATATCTAATAATAGTTCTGTAAATTATTATTTTTTTAATTTTTAAACTAAAAATATAAACAAATATTCTAATAGAAAAAAAATAAAAATTCCAAAAATATCCAAAAAATAAAAAAATTTAAAAATTTAAAATTTATAAATTAAATTTTTCTTAATCTGTGAACAAGTGCAGCAAAAAAAAGTCAACTATCGGGTGTGGCATTTTCTGGCGAATAAAAAAATAAAAAAATATTTTCAAAAAAATAAAACATTTTAAAAAATAAATTTTTTATTTTTGAATATTTAAATATGATTTAATTTTTTTATTTAAATTATTAAAATAAAATAAAGTCCAGCAATATCTAATAAACAATAGATCTGTAAATATTATTTTTTATTTTAAACTAAAAATATAAAAAATTTCTAATAGTAAAAAAATAAAAATTCCAAAAATATCCAAAAAAATTGAAAATTTTTAAATTTTTAAATTAATTTATTCTTAATTTGTGAACAAGTGTAGCAAAAAAAAGTCAACTGTCCGGGTGTGGCATTATCGGTGAATAAAAAAATAAAAATATTTTCAAAAAAATAAAAAATTTAAAAAAATAAGTTTTTATTTTTTAATATTTAATTACATGATTTAATTTTTTATTTAAATTAGAAAAATAAAATAAAGTCCAACAATATCTAATAAACAATAGATCTGTAAATTTATTATTTTTTTAATTTTTAAACTAAAAATATAAAAAAAATTTCTAATAGAAAAAAATAAAAATTCCAAAAATATCTAAAAAATAAAAAAACTGAAATATTTAAATTTTTAAGCTAATTTATCTTAATTTGTGAATAGTGCAGTAACAAAAGTCAACTGTCCGGGTGTGGCATTATCCGGTGAATAAAAAATAAAAATATTTTCAAAAAATAAAAAATTTTAAAAAATAAATTTTTTATTTTTGACTATTTAAATTACATGATTTAATTTTTATTTAAATTATAAAAATAAAAGAAAGTCCAGCAATATCAAATAAATAATAGTTCTGTAAATTTATTATTTTTTTAAAATTTTTAAACTAAAAATATAAACAATTTTCTAATAGAAAAAAATAAAAATTCCAAAAAATATCCAAAAAAAAAAATTTAAAAATTTAAAATTATTAAAATAAATTTTTCTTAATCTGTGAACAAATGCAGCAAAAAAAAGTCAATTATCTGGAGTGGCATTATCGGCGAATAAAAAAATAAAAAAATATTTTCAAAAAAATAAAACATTTAAAAAATAAATTTTTATTTTGAATATTTAAATTACATGATTTAATTTTTTTATTTAAATTAGAAAAATAAAATAAAGTCCAGCATATCTAATAAACAATAGATTGTAAATTTATTATTTTTTTATTTTTAAACAAAAAATATAAAAAATTTCTAATAGTAAAATAATAAAAATTCCAAAAATATCCAAAAAATAAAAATATTGAAAAATTTTAAATTTTAAATTATTTATTCTTAATTTGTGAACAAGTGCAGCAAAAAAAAAGTCAACTGTCCGGGTGTGGCATTATCCGGTGAATAAAAAAATAAAAATATTTTCAAAAAAAAAAAAATTTCAAAAAAATAAATTTTTGTTTTTTTGAATATTTAAAATACATGATTTAATTTTTTATTTAAATTAGAAAAATAAAATAAAGTCCAGCAATATCTAATAAACAATAGATCTGTAAATTTATTTTTTTAATTTTTAAACTAAAAATATAAAAAAAATTTTAATAGAAAAAAATAAAAATTCCAAAAATATCTAAAAAATAAAAAAACTGAAATATTTAAATTTTTAAGCTAATTTATTCTTAATTTGTGAACTAGTGCAGTAACAAAAAGTCAACTGTCCGGGTGTGGCATTATCCGGTGAATAAAAAAAAAAAAATATTTTCAAAAAAATAAAAAATTTTAAAAATAAATTTTTATTTTTGACTATTTAAATTACATGATTTAATTTTTATTTAAATTATAAAAATAAAAGAAAGTCCAGCAATATCTAATAAATAATAGTTCTGTAAATTTATTATTTTTTTAATTTTTAAACTAAAAATATAAACAAATTTTCTAATAGAAAAAAATAAAAATTCCAAAAAATATCCAAAAAATAAAAAAAATTTAAAAATTTAAAATTTATTAAATTAATTTTTTTTAATCTGTGAACAAGTGCAGCAAAAAAAAGTCAACTATCCGGGTGTGGCATTATCCGGCGAATAAAAAAATAAAAAAATTTTCAAAAAAATAAAAATTTTAAAAAATAAATTTTTATTTTTGAATATTTAAATTACATGATTTAATTTTTTTATTTAAATTAGAAAAATAAAATAAAGTCCAGCAATATCTAATAAACAATAGATTTGTAAATTTATTATTTTTTTCTTTTTAAAGAAAAAATATAAAAAAATTTCTAATAGTAAAAAAATAAAAATTCCAAAAATATCCAAAAAATAAAAATATTGAAAAATTTTAAATTTTTAAATTATTTATTCTTAATTTGTGAACAAGTGCAGCAAAAAAAAGTCAATTGTCCGGGTGTGGCATTATCCGGTGAATTAAAAAACAAAAATATTTTCAAAAAAATAAAAAATTTTAAAAAAATAAGTTTTTTTTTATTTTTGAATATTTAAATTACATGATTTAATTTTTTATTTAAATTATAAAAATAAAATAAAGTCCAGCAATATCTAATAAACAATAGATCTGTAAATTTATTATTTTTTAATTTTTAAACTAAAAATATAAAAAAAATTTTAATAGAAAAAAATAAAAATTCCAAAAATATCTAAAAAATAAAAAAACTGAAATATTTAAATTTTTAAGCTAATTTATTCTTAATTTGTGAACTAGTGCAGTAACAAAAAGTCAACTGTCCGGGTGTGGAATTATCCGGTGAATAAAAAAATAAAAAAATATTTTCAAAAAAATAAAAAATTTTAAAAAATAAATTTTTTATTTTTGACTATTTAAATTACATGATTTAATTTTTTATTTAAATTATAAAAATAAAAGAAAGTCCAGCAATATCTAATAAATAATAGTTTTGTAAATTTATTATTTTTTTAATTTTTAAACTAAAAATATAAACAAATTTTCTAATAGAAAAAAATAAAAATTCCAAAAAATATCCAAAAAATAAAAAAATTTAAAAATTTAAAATTTATAAATTAATTTTTTTTAATCTGTGAATAAGTGCAGCAAAAAAAAGTCAACTATCCGGGTGTGGCATTATCCGGCGAATAAAAAAATAAAAAAATATTTTCAAAAAAATAAAAAATTTTAAAAAAATAAATTTTTTATTTTTGAATATTTAAATTACATGATTTAATTTTTTTATTTAAATTAGAAAAATAAAATAAAGTTCAGCAATATCTAATAAACAATAGATTTGTAAATTTATTATTTTTTATTTTTAAAGAAAAAATATAAAAAAATTTCTAATAGTAAAAAAATAAAAATTCCAAAATATCCAAAAAATAAAAAAATTGAAAAATTTTAAATTTTTAAATTAATTTATTCTTAATTTGTGAACAAGTGCAGCAAAAAAAAGTCAACTGTCTGGGTGTGGCATTATCCGGTGAATAAAAAAATAAAAATATTTTCAAAAAAATAAAAAATTTAAAAAAAATAAATTTTTTATTTTTGAATATTTAAATTACATGATTTAATTTTTTATTTAAATTAGAAAAATAAAATAAAGTCCAGCAATATCTAATAAACAATAGATCTGTAAATTTATTATTTTTTAATTTTTAAACTAAAAATAAAAAAAATTTCAATAGAAAAAATAAAAATTCCAAAAATATCCAAAAATAAAAAAATTTAAAAATTTAAAATTTATAAATTAATTTTTTCTTAATCTGTGAACAAGTGCAGCAAAAAAAAGTCAACTGTCCGGGTGTGGCATTATCCGGTGAATAAAAAAAATATTTTCAAAAAAATAAAAAAATTTAAAAAATAAATTTTTATTTTTGAATATTTAAATTACAAGATTTAATTTTTTTATTTAAATTAGAAAAATAAAATAAAGTCCAGCAATATCTAATAAACAATATATTTGTAAATTTATTATTTTTTTATTTTTAAACAAAAAATATAAAAAAATTTCCAATAGTAAAAAAATAAAAATTCCAAAAATATCCAAAAAATAAAAATATTGAAAAATTTTAAATTTTTAAATTATTTATTCTTAATTTGTGAACAAGTGCAGCAAAAAAAAGTCAACTGTCCGGGTATGGCATTATCCGGTGAATTAAAAAACAAAAATATTTTCAAAAAAATAAAAAATTTTAAAAAAATAAGTTTTTTTATTTTTTAATATTTAAATTACATGATTTAATTTTTTATTTAAATTATAAAAATAAAATAAAGTCCAGCAATATCTAATAAACAATAGATCTGTAAATTTATTATTTTTTTAATTTTTAAACTAAAAATATAAAAAAATTTTAATAGAAAAAAATAAAAATTCCAAAAATATCCAAAAAATAAAAAAATTGAAAAATTTAAATTTTTAAGCTAATTTATTCTTAATTTGTGAACAAGTGCAGTAACAAAAAGTCAACTGTCCGGGTGTGGCATTATCCGGTGAATAAAAAATAAAAAAATATTTTCAAAAAATAAAAAATTTTAAAAAATAAATTTTTTATTTTTGACTATTTAAATTACATGATTTAATTTTTTATTTAAATTATAAAAATAAAAGAAAGTCCAGCAATATCTAATAAATAATAGTTTTGTAAATTTATTATTTTTTTTTTAATTTTTAAACTAAAAATATAAACAAATTTTCTAATAGAAAAAAATAAAAATTCCAAAAAATATCCAAAAAATAAAAAAATTTAAAAATTTAAAATTTATTAAATTAAATTTTTCTTAATCTGTGAACAAGTGCAGCAAAAAAAAGTCAACTATCCGGGTGTGGCATTATCCGGCGAATAAAAAAATAAAAAAATATTTTCAAAAAAATAAAACATTTTAAAAAATAAATTTTTTATTTTTGAATATTTAAATTACATGATTTAATTTTTTTATTTAAATTAGAAAAATAAAATAAAGTCCAGCAATATCTAATAAACAATAGATTTGTAAATTTATTATTTTTTTAATTTTTAAACAAAAAATATAAAAAAATTTCTAATAGTAAAAAAATAAAAATTTCAAAAATATCCAAAAAATAAAAATATTGAAAAATTTTAAATTTTTAAATTATTTATTCTTAATTTGTGAACAAGTGCAGCAAAAAAGAGTCAACTGTCCGGGTGTGGCATTATCCGGTGAATTAAAAAACAAAAATATTTTCAAAAAAATAAAAAATTTAAAAAAAATAAGTTTTTTTTTATTTTTGAATATTTAAATTACATGATTTAATTTTTTATTTAAATTATAAAAATAAAATAAAGTCCAGCAATATCTAATAAACAATAGATCTGTAAATTTATTATTTTTTTAATTTTTAAACTAAAAATATAAAAAAAAATTTAATAGAAAAAAAATAAAAATTCCAAAAATATCTAAAAAATAAAAAAACTGAAATATTTAAATTTTTAAGCTAATTTATTCTTAATTTGTGAACTAGTGTAGTAACAAAAAGTCAACTGTCCGGGTGTGGAATTATCCGGTGAATAAAAAAATAAAAAAATATTTTCAAAAAAATAAAACATTTTGAAAAATAAATTTTTTATTTTTGAATATTTAAATTACATGATTTAATTTTTTTACTTAAATTAGAAAAATAAAATAAAGTCCAGCAATATCTAATAAACAATAGATTTGTAAATTTATTATTTTTTTATTTTTATACAAAAATATAAAAAATTTCTAATAGTAAAAAAATAAAAATTCCAAAAATATCCAAAAAATAAAAATATTGAAAAATTTTAAATTTTTAAATTATTTATTCTTAATTTGTGAACAAGTGCAGCAAAAAAAAGTCAACTGTCCGGGTGTGGCATTATCCGGTGAATAAAAAAACAAAAATATTTTCAAAAAAATAAAAATTTTAAAAAAATAAGTTTTTTTTATTTTTGAATATTTAAATTACATGATTTAATTTTTTATTTAAATTAGAAAAATAAAATAAAGTCCAGCAATATCTAATAAACAATAGATCTGTAAATTTATTATTTTTTTAATTTTTAAACTAAAAATTTAAAAAAAATTTTAATAGAAAAAAATAAAAATTCCAAAAATATCTAAAAAATAAAAAAACTGAAATATTTAAATTTTTAAGCTAATTTATTCTTAATTTGTGAACTAGTGCAGTAACAAAAAGTCAACTGTCCGGGTGTGGCATTATCCGGTGAATAAAAAAATAAAAACTATTTTAAAAAAAATAAATATTTTAAAAAATAAATTTTTTCTTTTTGAATATTTAAATAACATGATTTAATTTTTTATTTAAATTAGAAAAATAAAATAAAGTCCAACAATATCTAATAAACAATAGATCTGTAAATTTATTATTTTTATAATTTTTAAACTAAAAATATAAAAAAATTTCTAATAGTAAAAAAATAAAAATTCCAAAAATATCCAAAAAAATTGAAAAATTTTAAATTTTTAAATTAATTTATTCTTAATTTGTGAACAAGTGCAGCAAAAAAAAGTCAACTGTCCGGGTGTGGCATTATCCGGTGAATAAAAAAATAAAAATATTTTCAAAAAAATAAAAAATTTTAAAAAATAAATTTTTTATTTTTGAATATTTAAATTACATGATTTAATTTTTTTATTTAAATTAGAAAAATAAAATAAAGTCCAGCAATATCTAATAAACAAAAGATCTGTAAATTTATTTTTTTTAATTTTTAAACTAAAAATATAAAAAAATTCTAATAGTAAAAAATAAAAATTCCAAAAATATCCAAAAAATAAAAAAAATTGAAAAAATTTAAATTTTTAAATTAATTTATTCTTAATTTGTGAACAAGTGCAGCAACAAAAAGTCAACTGTCCGGGTGTGGCATTATCCGGTGAATAAAAAAATAAAAACTATTTAAAAAAAATTTAAAAAATAATTTTTTATTTTTGAATATTTAAATTACATGATTTAATTTTTTTATTTAAATTAGAAAAATAAAATAAAGTCCAGCAATATCTAATAAACAATAGATCTGTAAATTTATTATTTTTATAATTTTTAAACTAAAAATATAAAAAAATTTTTCTTATAGCAAAAAATAAAAATTTCAAAAACATCCAAAAAATAAAAAATTGAAAAATTTTAAATTTTTAAATTAATTTATTCTTAATTTGAGAACAAGTATAGCAAAAAAAGTCAATTGTTCGGGTGTGGCATTGTCCAGTGAATAAAAAATAAAAAAATATTTTCAAAAAATAAAAAATTTTAAAAAATAAATTTTTTATTTTTGACTATTTAAATTACATGATTTAATTTTTTTATTTAAATTATAAAAATAAAATAAAGTCCAGCAATATCTAATAAACAATAGATTTGTAAATTTATTATTTTTTTTATTCTTGAACAAAAAATATAAAAAAAATTCTAATAGTAAAAAAATAAAAATTCCCAAAATATCCAAAAAATAAAAATATTGAAAAATTTTAAATTTTTAAATTATTTATTCTTAATTTGTGAACAGGTGCAGCAAAAAAAAGTCAATTGTCCGGGTGTGGCATTATCCGGTGAATAAAAAAATAAAAATATTTTCAAAAAATAAAAAATTTTAAAAAATAAGTTTTTTTATTTTTGAATATTTAAATTACATGATTTAATTTTTTTATTTAAATTAGAAAAATAAAATAAAGTCCAGCAATATCTAATAAACAATAGATCTGTAAATTTATTATTTTTTAATTTTTAAACTAAAAATATAAAAAAAATTCTAACAGCAAAAAATAAAAATTCCAAAAATATCCAAAAAATAAAAAAATTGAAAAAATTTAAATTTTTAAATTAATTTATTCTTAATTTGTGAACAAGTGCAGCAAAAAAAAGTCAACTGTCCGGGTGTGGCATTATCCGGTGAATAAAAAAATAAAAACTATTTTAAAAAAAATTAATATTTTAAAAAATAATTTTTTATTTTTGAATATTTAAATTACATGATTTAATTTTTATTTAAATTAGAAAAATAAAATAAAGTCCAGCAATATCTAATAAACAATAGATCTGTAAATTTATTATTTTTATAATTTTTAAACTAAAAATATAAAAAATTTTCTAATAGTAAAAAATAAAAATTTCAAAAATATCCAAAAAAAATTGAAAAATTTTAAATTTTTAAATTAATTTATTCTTAATTTGTGAACAAGTATAGCAAAAAAAGTCAACTGTCCGGGTGTGGCATTATCCGGTGAATAAAAAAATAAAAAAATATTTCAAAAAATAAAAAATTTTAAAAAATAAATTTTTTATTTTTGAATATTTAAATTACATGATTTAATTTTTTTATTTAAATTAGAAAAATAAAATAAAGTCCAGCAATATCTAATAAACAATAGATTTGTAAATTTATTATTTTTTATTTTTAAACTAAAAATATAAAAAAAATTTCTAATAGTAAAAAAATAAAAATTCCAAAAAATCCAAAAAATAAAAATATTGAAAAATTTTAAATTTTTAAATTATTTATTCTTAATTTGTGAACAGGAGTAGCAAAAAAAGTCAACTGTCCGGGTGTGGCATTATCCGGTGAAGTAAAAAACAAAAATATTTTCAAAAAAATAAAAAATTTTAAAAAATAAGTTTTTTTATTTTTGAATATTTAAATTACATGATTTAATTTTTTATTTAAATTAGAAAAATAAAATAAAGTCCAGCAATGTCTAATAAACAAAAGATCTGTAAATTTATTATTTTTTAATTTTTAAACTAAAAATATAAAAAAAATTCTAATAGCAAAAAATAAAAATTCCAAAAATATCCAAAAAATAAAAAAAATTGAAAAAATTTAAATTTTTAAATTAATTTATTCTTACTTTGTGAACAAGTGCAGCAACAAAAAGTCAACTGTCCGGGTGTGGCATTATCCGGTGAATAAAAAAATAAAAACTATTTAAAAAAAATAAATATTTTAAAAAATAATTTTTTTCTTTTTGAATAATTAAATAACATGATTTAATTTTTTATTTAAATTAGAAAAATAAAATAAAGTCCAACAATATCTAATAAACAATAGATCTGTAAATTTATTATTTTTTTAATTTTTAAACTAATAATATAAATTTTTTTTCAAATTGTAAAAAATAAGAATTCCAAAAAATAAAAAATTTGAAAAATTTTAAATTTTTAAATTAATTTATTCTTAATTTGAGAACAAGTATAGCAAAAAAAGTCAATTGTTCGGGTGTGGCATTGTCCAGTGAATAAAAAAATAAAAAAATATTTTCAAAAAAATAAAAAATTTTAAAAAATAAATTTTTTATTTTTGACTATTTAAATTACATGATTTAATTTTTTTATTTAAATTATAAAAATAAAATAAAGTCCAGCAATATCTAATAAACAATAGATTTGTAAATTTATTATTTTTTTATTCTTGAACAAAAATATAAAAAAATTCTAATAGTAAAAAAATAAAAATTCCCAAAATATCCAAAAAATAAAAATATTGAAAAATTTTAAATTTTTAAATTATTTATTCTTAATTTGTGAACAGGAGTAGCAAAAAAAGTCAACTGTCCGGGTGTGGCATTATCCGGTGAAGTAAAAAACAAAAATATTTTCAAAAAAATAAAAAATTTTAAAAAATAAGTTTTTTTATTTTTGAATATTTAAATTACATGATTTAATTTTTTATTTAAATTAGAAAAATAAAATAAAGTCCAGCAATGTCTAATAAACAAAAGATCTGTAAATTTATTATTTTTTAATTTTTAAACTAAAAATATAAAAAAAATTCTAATAGCAAAAAATAAAAATTCCAAAAATATCCAAAAAATAAAAAAAATTGAAAAAATTTAAATTTTTAAATTAATTTATTCTTACTTTGTGAACAAGTGCAGCAACAAAAAGTCAACTGTCCGGGTGTGGCATTATCCGGTGAATAAAAAAATAAAAACTATTTAAAAAAAATAAATATTTTAAAAAATAATTTTTTTCTTTTTGAATAATTAAATAACATGATTTAATTTTTTATTTAAATTAGAAAAATAAAATAAAGTCCAGCAATATCTAATAAACAATAGATCTGTAAATTTATTATTTTTATAATTTTTAAACTAAAAATATAAAAAAAATTTTCTTATAGCAAAAAATAAAAATTTCAAAAACATCCAAAAAATAAAAAATTGAAAAATTTTAAATTTTTAAATTAATTTATTCTTAATTTGAGAACAAGTATAGCAAAAAAAGTCAATTGTTCGGGTGTGGCATTGTCCAGTGAATAAAAAAATAAAAAAATATTTTCAAAAAAATAAAAAAATTTAAAAAATAAATTTTTTATTTTTGACTATTTAAATTACATGATTTAATTTTTTTATTTAAATTATAAAAATAAAATAAAGTCCAGCAATATCTAATAAACAATAGATTTGTAAATTTATTATTTTTTTATTCTTGAACAAAAAATATAAAAAAAATTCTAATAGTAAAAAAATAAAAATTCCCAAAATATCCAAAAAATAAAAATATTGAAAAATTTTAAATTTTTAAATTATTTATTCTTAATTTGTGAACAGGTGCAGCAAAAAAAAGTCAATTGTCCAGGTGTGGCATTATCCGGTGAATTAAAAAACAAAAATATTTTCAAAAAATAAAAAAATTTAAAAAAATAAGCTTTTTTATTTTTGAATATTTAAATTACATGATTTAATTTTTTATTTAAATTAGAAAATAAAATAAAGTCCAGCAATATCTAATAAACAATAGATCTGTAAATTTATTATTTTTTAATTTTTAAACTAAAAATATAAAAAAATTCTAACAGCAAAAAATAAAAATTCCAAAAATATCCAAAAAATAAAAAAATTGAAAAAATTTAAATTTTTAAATTAATTTATTCTTAATTTGTGAACAAGTGCAGCAAAAAAAGTCAACTGTCCGGGTGTGGCATTATCCGGTGAATAAAAAAATAAAAACTATTTTAAAAAAAATTAATATTTTAAAAAATAATTTTTTTCTTTTTGAATATTTAAATAACATGATTTAATTTTTTATTTAAATTAGAAAAATAAAATAAAGTCCAGCAATATCTAATAAACAATAGATCTGTAAATTTATTATTTTTATAATTTTTAAACTAAAAATATAAAAAAATTTTCTAATAGCAAAAAATAAAAATTTCAAAAATATCCAAAAAAAAATTGAAAAATTTTAAATTTTTAAATTAATTTATTCTTAATTTGAGAACAAGTATAGCAAAAAAAGTCAACTGTTCGGGTGTGGCATTATCCGGTGAATAAAAAAATAAAAAAATATTTTCAAAAAAATAAAAAATTTTAAAAAATAAATTTTTTATTTTTGAATATTTAAATTACATGATTTAATTTTTTTATTTAAATTAGAAAAATAAAATAAAGTCCAGCAATATCTAATAAACAATAAATTTGTAAATTTATTATTTTTTTATTTTTAAACAAAAAATATAAAAAAAAATTTCTAATAGTAAAAAAATAAAAATTCCAAAAAATCCAAAAAATAAAAATATTGAAAAATTTTAAATTTTTAAATTATTTATTCTTAATTTGTGAACAGGAGTAGCAAAAAAAGTCAACTGTCCGGGTGTGGCATTATCCGGTGAAGTAAAAAACAAAAATATTTTCAAAAAAATAAAAAATTTTAAAAAATAAGTTTTTTTATTTTTGAATATTTAAATTACATGATTTAATTTTTTATTTAAATTAGAAAATAAAATAAAGTCCAGCAATATCTAATAAACAAAAGATCTGTAAATTTATTATTTTTAATTTTTAAACTAAAAATATAAAAAAATTCTAATAGCAAAAAATAAAAATTCCAAAAATATCCAAAAAAAAAAAAATTGAAAAAATTTAAATTTTTAAATTAATTTATTCTTAATTTGTGAACAAGTGCAGCAACAAAAAGTCAACTGTCCGGGTGTGGCATTATCCGGTGAATAAAAAAATAAAAACTATTTTAAAAAAATAAATATTTTAAAAAATATTTTTTTTTCTTTTTGAATATTTAAATAACATGATTTAATTTTTTATTTAAATTAGAAAAATAAAATAAAGTCCAGCAATATCTAATAAACAATAGATCTGTAAATTTATTATTTTTATAATTTTTAAACTAAAAATATAAAAAAAATTTTCTAATAGCAAAAAATAAAAATTTCAAAAATATCCAAAAAATAAAAAATTGAAAAATTTTAAATTTTTAAATTAATTTATTCTTAATTTGTGAACAAGTATAGCAAAAAAAGTCAACTGTTCGGGTGTGGCATTATCCGGTGAATAAAAAAATAAAAAAATATTTTCAAAAAAATAAAAAATTTTAAAAAAATAAGTTTTTTTTTTATTTTTGACTATTTAAATTACATGATTTAATTTTTTATTTAAATTATAAAAATAAAAGAAAGTCCAGCAATATCTAATAAATAATAGTTCTGTAAATTTATTATTTTTTTTAATTTTTAAACTAAAAATATAAACAAATTTTCTAATAGAAAAAAATAAAAATTCCAAAAATATCCAAAAAATAATAAAATTTAAAAATTTAAAATTTATAAATTAATTTTTTCTTAATCTGTGAACAAGTGCAGCAAAAAAAGTCAACTATCCGGGTGTGGCATTATCCGGCGAATAAAAAAATAAAAAAATATTTTCAAAAAAATATAAAATTTTAAAAAATAAATTTTTTATTTTTGAATATTTAAATTACATGATTTAATTTTTTTTATTTAAATTTGAAATATAGAATAAAGTCCAGCAATATCTAATAAATAATAGATTTGTAAATTTATTATTTTGTTATTTTTAAACAAAAAATATAAAAAAATTTCTAATAGTAAAAAATAAAAATTCCAAAAATATCCAAAAAATAAAAATATTGAAAAATTTTAAATTTTTAAATTATTTATTCTTAATTTGTGAATAAGTGCAGCAAAAAAAAGTCAACTGTCCCGGTGTGGCATTATCCGGTGAATTAAAAAATAAAAAATATTTTCAAAAAAATAAAAAATTTTAAAAAAATAAGTTTTTTATTTTTGAATATTTAAATTACATGATTTAATTTTTTATTTAAATTAGAAAAATTAAATAAAGTCAAGCAATATCTAATAAACAATAGATCTGTAAATTTATTATTTTTTAATTTTTAAACTAAAAATATAAAAAAATTCTAATAGCAAAAAATAAAAATTCCAAAAATATCCAAAAAATAAAAAAATTGAAAAAATTTAAATTTTTAAATTAATTTATTCTTAATTTGTGAACAAGTGCAGCAACAAAAAGTCAACTGTCCGGGTGTGGCATTATCCGGTGAATAAAAAAATAAAAACTATTTAAAAAAATAAATATTTTAAAAAATAAATTTTTTCTTTTTGAATATTTAAATAACATGATTTAATTTTTTATTTAAATTAGAAAAATAAAATAAAGTCTAGCAATATCTAATAAACAATAGATCTGTAAATTTATTATTTTTATAATTTTTAAACTAAAAATATAAAAAAAAATTTCTAATAACAAAATATAAAAATTCCAAAAATATCCAAAAAATAAAAAATTGAAAAATTTTAAATTTTTAAATTAATTTATTCTTAATTTGTGAACAAGTGTAGCAAAAAAAGTTAACTGTTCGGGTGTGGCATTATTCGGTGAATAAAAAAATAAAAAAATATTTTCAAAAAAATAAAAAATTTTAAAAAATAAATTTTTTATTTTTGAATATTTAAATTACATGATTTAATTTTTTATTTAAATTAGAAAAATAAAATAAAGTCCAGCAATATCTAATAAACAATAGATCTGTAAATGTATTATTTTTTTAATTTTTAAACTAAAAATATAAAAAAATTTTCTAATAGAAAAAAGTGAAAATTCCAAAAATATCCAAAAAATAAAAAAATTTTAAATTTTAAATTTTTAAATTAATTTATTCTTAATTTGTGAACAAGTGCAGCACAAAAAGTCAACTGTCCGGGTGTGGCATTATCCGGTGAATAAAAAAATAAAAATATTTTCAAAAAAAAAGAAAAATTTCAAAAAAATAAATTTTTAATTTTAAAAATTTAAATTACATGATTTAATTTTTTTTAATTTAAAAAATAAAATAAAGTCCAGCAATATCTAATAAACAATAGATTTGTAAATTTATTATTTTTTAATTTTTAAACTAAAATTATAAAAAAAATTTCTAATAATAAAAAAAATTCCAAAAATATCCAAAAAATAAAAAAATTGAGAAATTTTAAAATTTTAAATTAATTTATTCTTAATTTGTGAACAAGTGTAGCAAAAAAAAGTCAACTGTTCGGGTGTGGCATGATGACAAGTCATCTTAGCCTAGTTTTACTAATCTTTTTCTTTGTTTTTAATTAGTTTTATGCACTTTCTTAAGCCATAAGTAAGCCAATAGGGTTGAAATTCATGTTATCTTTGACTCAATCAATCATGTATAAAATTATGCCTTTTCATGAGATATTGTGTTATAATTGTCATACATTTTAGAATGGAAATATTCTCATGATTTGAAGCATAGCTTTGATGATTTTGATTGATTGATGATAGGTGAAACAAGGCTTGGAAGGAGGGTGCAAGAGGCTGAAGAAGAAGTCCCTGGGAGGCAACGTTGGGGCCAACGTTTGACCTCAAACGTTGAGGCAAACGTTGGCCGAAGAAAGAGTTTGGAAGCCAACGTTGGAGCCAACGTTTGACCTCAAACGTTGAGGCAAACGTTGGTGCCACAAGGAATGAAAATGGTGCCCTGGAAGGATGAAGTTTGCGCCAACGTTTGACCTCAAACGTTGAGGCAAACGTTGGCGCCAAGAAGGAAGAAAGGGCTCCTGGGCAAAACCAACGTTTGAGCCAACGTTTGACCTCAAACGTTGGGTCAAACGTTGGCGACATTTTGGCAAATAAGAGCATAGAAGAGCACCCCTGATTGATGAGTTAATTGAGCCACGTTTGCGCCAACGTTTGACCTCAAACGTTGGGCCAAACGTTGGCCAAAAAGAATGCATAGGGGATCCACGTTTGAGCTCACGTTTGACCTCAAACGATGAGCCAAACGTGGATGACAGCAATGGCCTCTGCTTCATCATTCACTCAGCAACGTTTGAGTCAACGTTTGCCCTCAAACGTTGGCTCAAACGTGAAACTTGCATGGCCGGTTCACAAGTGGTTTTCTTCCCAACACTTAGAGCAATCAACAGAGGCAACTAGCAACCCAATTCCATCAAGGCCAAGGCCCAATTCAAGGCTTGAAGATCATTAGAAGAAAGTGTATAAATAGCTTAGAATTTAAAGTTTTAGGGAGCTTTTTGGATTTTTGAGAATTCTGGAGAAGAACTCTTGAGAGAGCACTTGATATTTGAGAGAGTTTTTGGGAAGTGAATTGAATTCTCTTCCTCTAGGTTTTCTTGTTTACTTTCCTGCAAAGTTTTGTTTGAATCTTGGGTGTTGGAGAATTGAAGGAATTCTGTTTCAATTCCACCCTGAGATCTTTCTATTTTCATTTACTGCACTCTTGAGAAATTGAGATCTGAATTTAGTTCTTCTTCTGTTTGATTTTAATTCCTCTTGCAATTGAATTGTGGTTTTGATCTAGGAAGGCATTGAGATCTAGAATTGGTTATCTAGTCTCTTGGGTCCTGAGATCTATTGGTTTCCATTTTAATTTCCTTGTTTAATTTCTGCAATCCCACATCCCTGACCCATTTACAATTCAAGTCATTTACATTCCTTGCATTTTAAGTTTCTGCAATTTACATTACTTGTTCTTTAAGATTCAGCACTTTAAATTTCAGTTCTCTTTAATTTCATGCAATTCACCCATTCCCTTTTACTTTCTGCAATTTAAATTCCTGTTAACACAAATTCACACAATCAACACTTATTTGCTTGACTAATTCAACCACTAAACTAAAGTTGCTCAATCCTTCAATCCCTGTGGGATCGACCTCACTCCCGTGAGTTTTATTACTTGATGCGACCCGGTACACTTGCCGGTGAGTTTTGTGTCGAATCGTTTTTCGCACATCAAGTTTTTGGCGCCGTTGCCGGGGATTGATTAGATTGACAATGATTACGTGAGGTGGTAGTTTAGATCAAGCACTTTTTCTTTAATTTTGACTAACCCACTAACTGTTCGAAGATTTGCTTCTACTAACCCACTAACTGTTTGAAGTTTTGTCTCAACTGACTACACTCAATTTCCAAAAATATCACTGTGTGTTCCGCCTGTTGATTTATATGTCACAGGAAAGAAGAGAGGCAAGAGGGAAGGCTATCTTTGAAGAAGAAATTTCTGAGAAAGAAGAACATCACAACATGAAGCCGCAACTCATTTCACTAATCAAGAACGAATGCTTCTATGGTGGAAATCCATTGGAGGATCCGAAACAGCACATTTCCATCTTTCTGAAGACTTGTGGTGCTGTCAGTCTTGATGGGGTGAATTATGACACCTGTAAACTCTTGTTATTTCCGTTCTCACTGAGGGATGAAGCAGCACAATGGCTTGAAACCTTTCCCCAAGGAAGTATCACTAGTTGGGATGATTTGGTTGCCAAGTTTCTGGCCAAATTCTCCCCATCCCAACAAAACATCAAGATAAAAGAGGAAATACGCCCATTCATACAAGGAGAAGAAGAACCATTGTTCAAAGCATGGGAAAGATACAAGAAAGCAAATGACAAAGTCGGTTTCCAAGCTTTCTATGAAGGGTTAACCTCAGAAACAAGAAAAGTGGTGGATCACTTCTCAGATGGTATTCTCGACATAGCAGCAACCTGCCAAGGATCTGCAGAATTCAATGACAAAAGGGTCAATGATCAACACTCATTTGAGAAACTACAGAATGCAATGAACCCTGAAGGAGTGAAGGCAATCATGAATCAAAACAAACAGTTACACCAGCAAACTCAGCAACAATTGGAATCAATAGCTAGACAAATTGATTTCCTACATTCTACTACAGTGAACGCATAATTTCCACCATGGAAACCACATTCTTATATAAGAATGGGGGAGCATCAACATCAAGAACAGAGAAGTTCTAACATAGGCAAACCCATGATCACAAACAACCAAAACCACTCTAGCAGGCCCCAATACTAGTCTCAGAATGATGTGTACATCCCACCCTGGAGAATTAAACCCAACTGGAAGGAGGGTGAAAATCAAAATCAAAGACAAAGGGACCTCAACTACAACAACCCCAATCTCCCAAACCTGCAAACATACCCCTATATCAACAATAGTCACTCACAATCCCAACACACACCCTTTCAAGCCCATCCTACCTCACCACTCATCCAAGATGACTTTCATCGACCACCACAATTGACACAGCCACAACCACTTTCAACCTTTCAAAGGATCTATGCTCAAGAAATGCTTATGGAAAGGTTCATGAAAATTCAAGAAATGATGGCAATAGAGCAGGAAGGAATAAAGAAACATCAAGATATGATAAGCAAGAACCAAGAGGCCTCACTCGGAAGACTTGAAAGGCAGATGGAACAACTGGTTCAAAACCTTGCTGAATTGGGTGAGAAGAAGGGAGTTCTGAACCCAAAGAGCCATGAGAAGGATGTTAGGTTAAAAGAAAAGGAAGTTGTAGAGGAAAATAAGAAATCAATGGAAAGAGAAACAGAGGGAAGGAAGCTCATAGCAAAAGGAGGAAACCAAAGGCAACAGAAGCCTCAACTTCCATGAGCACAGACTGAAGAATGTCAAGCTAGTGACAATAAAAGAGCGCTTGTTGGGAGGCAACCCAACCTGAGGTAGTTCTCTTTTCATAGCTATTTCAATAAAAATGTAGAGTAGTTTTATCTATAGTGCAAGGAGCTAAGTTTGGTGTTTCACACCAAAATAATTTGAGGAAGAGTGAAGAATGCTAAGTTTGGTGTTCCACCAAAATTCTCATTTGAAAACACATTTTCACCTTCTGCATAATCAATGCCAGCTCCAAACACCAGAGAAGCTACTTAACAATCGTTTAGTTTCTAGTTAGTAGTCTATCTTCTAGTTCATAGCTTGCTTCTCTAGTTTATAGTATGTTTTCTTATTAAGAGCACATGTGGTTTTCTGCATATGTATAAACTGCTATATAAGGCAAGGAACTAAGTTTGGTGTTCACACACCAATCTAAGTTCAGAAGTCTACAAACATACATGTATGCTAACCATTTTTCAAGTGCTTGGGGAACAAGCAACTTTCAAAGTTTGTTGTAGGTAGTCACTTGAATCGAAGGAAGGATTAAGCACCATCAACCAAAAAAAACAAAGAGGGATGCAAAAATCAACAATGGTGCTGAGAAGGAGTGAAGCAAGTAAACTCCAACAACAGGTTGTATTGTTAAGTGACTGTCTTATATTCAAAACTGTTTTTATTGAAAGTGATATGGTATCCCTGTTTAGTATAATTTCCTTGTAGTCAATAACTAAGATGGTTGGTATATCATAGCACCATATTCTTAAAATTTTGCTTGCACCCATGGTTTGGAAAAAAATATGAATAGAAAACATTTCTTTGAAGAGAAGGATTGAGGAATCAAAAAAAAAAATTTTGGTGAGGTAAGCAAAAGATTAAGGGAAGTGGTGGTTCTGGTTGTAAGAATGTGTATTGAGGCTGCATGTTTGTGAAAACCTGCATGGGAGCTCATAGGCAGGAAATAGAATTCAAAGAAGTATTGTCGAGATTCTCAGACATCTCTTGATCCAAGAAGCAAAAAAAATATATATTTGAATAAAATAAAAAGGGAAAGAATGAGAAAGCTGAAGGCTCTGAGTACCAATGGCAATTTATTTGCTAAGTGCTTGTGGTGTTTATGTATCGAGCCAAATGCTTGAAAACAAAACACTTAGAAGTCAAGGCTAGGCTCAAGTGCAAGAGCACTCCCTTATGGCCCAAGGCTCTGAGCATCAATTACTAGGCAGGAAAGAAGAAAACTCAAAGAGTTAGTATCCTAGTAAATGCTTGTGGTAGAGATGTGTCAAAGAGAGAGGCTTGAGCAAGTAAATCCTTTGGGGTGCTTTAACACCTAATACCTTAAAACCAACTGGTTTAGGAGTATTGATTGAAAGCTTATCTAAAAAGCCGCTTTGAGACATGACACTTAGAGTCAAGGCCAAAACATAGAAATCATAAGCTGCTTCAAGGTGATTATCTATAAAGAGATCTCCACAGTATCATTTGGGTGAAATTCCTAAGACCTAAGACTTCCAAGATGTGGGAACTAGTAAACACTGAAGCCCTTGCATAAACATATGATTCAGAGTTAACTCCACTGTCAATTAATCACTTCACTCACAGAGCATACATGTCATTCTTCAATCCATTCTAATCTGAAAGAATTTTGAGCTTAATTTCTTTTCTTGCTTGGGGACAAGCAAGTTTTAAGTTTGGTGTTGTGATGACAAGTCATCTTAGCCTAGTTTTACTAATCTTTTTCTTTGTTTTTAATTAGTTTTATGCACTTTCTTAAGCCATAAGTAAGCCAATAGGGTTGAAATTCATGTTATCTTTGACTCAATCAATCATGTATAAAATGATGCCTTTTCATGAGATATTGTGTTATAATTGTCATACATTTTAGAATGGAAATATTCTCATGATTTGAAGCATAGCTTTGATGATTTTGATTGATTGATGATAGGTGAAACAAGGCTTGGAAGGAGGGTGCAAGAGGCTGAAGAAGAAGTCCTTGGGAGGCAACGTTGGGGCCAACGTTTGACCTCAAACGTTGAGGCAAACGTTGGCCGAAGAAAGAGTTTGGAAGCCAACGTTGGAGCCAACGTTTGACCTCAAACGTTGAGGCAAACGTTGGTGCCACAAGGAATGAAAATGGTGCCCTGGAAGGATGAAGTTTGGGCCAACGTTTGACCTCAAACGTTGAGGCAAACGTTGGCGCCAAGAAGGAAGAAAGGGCTCCTGGGCAAAACCAATGTTTGAGCCAACGTTTGACCTCAAACGTTGGGTCAAACGTTGGCGACATTTTGGCAAATAAGAGCATAGAAGAGCACCCCTGATTGATGAGTTAATTGAGCCACGTTTGCGCCAACGTTTGACCTCAAACGTTGGGCCAAACATTGGCCAAAAAGAATGCATAGGGGATCCACGTTTGAGCTCACGTTTGACCTCAAACGATGAGCCAAACGTGGATGACAGCAATGGCCTCTGCTTCATCATTCACTCAGCAACGTTTGAGTCAACGTTTGCCCTCAAACGTTGGCTCAAACGTGAAACTTGCATGGCCGGTTCACAAGTGGTTTTCTTCCCAACACTTAGAGCAATCAACAGAGGCAACTAGCAACCCAATTCCATCAAGGCCAAGGCCCAATTCAAGGCTTAAAGATCATTAGAAGAAAGTGTATAAATAGCTTAGAATTTAAAGTTTTAGGGAGCTTTTTGGATTTTTGAGAATTCTGGAGAAGAACTCTTGAGAGAGCACTTGATATTTGAGAGAGTTTTTGGGAAGTGAATTGAATTCTCTTCCTCTAGGTTTTCTTGTTTACTTTCCTGCAAAGTTTTGTTTGAATCTTGGGTGTTGGAGAATTGAAGGAATTCTGTTTCAATTCCACCCTGAGATCTCTCTGTTTTCATTTACTGCACTCTTGAGAAATTGAGATCTGAATTTAGTTCTTCTTCTGTTTGATTTTAATTCCTCTTGCAATTGAATTGTGGTTTTGATCTAGGAAGGCATTGAGATCTAGAATTGGTTATCTAGTCTCTTGGGTCCTGAGATCTATTGGTTTCCATTTTAATTTCCTTGTTTAATTTCTGCAATCCCACATCCCTGACCCATTTACAATTCAAGTCATTTACATTCCTTGCATTTTAAGTTTCTGCAATTTACATTACTTGTTCTTTAAGATTCAGCACTTTAAATTTCAGTTCTCTTTAATTTCATGCAATTCACCCATTCCCTTTTAATTTCTGCAATTTAAATTCCTGTTAACACAAATTCACACAATCAACACTTATTTGCTTGACTAATTCAACCACTAAACTAAAGTTGCTCAATCCTTCAATCCCTGTGGGATCGACCTCACTCCCGTGAGTTTTATTACTTGATGCGACCCGGTGCACTTGCCGGTGAGTTTTGTGTCGAATCGTTTTTCGCACATCATGGCATTATCCGGTGAATAAAAAAATAAAAAAATATTTTCAAAAAAATAAAAAATTTTTAAAAAAATAAATTTTTTATTTTTGAATATTTAATTACATGATTTAAATTTTTTTATTTAAATTAGAAAAATAAAATAAAGTCCAGTAATATCTAATAAACAATAGATCTGTAAATTTATTATTTTTTTAATTTTTAAACTAATAATATAAATTTTTTTTCAAATTGTAAAAAATAAGAATTCCAAAAAATAAAAAATTTGAAAAATTTTAAATTTTTAAATTAATTTATTCTTAATTTGTGAACAAGTGCAGCAAAAAAAAGTCAACTGTCCGGGTGTGGCATTATCTGGTGAATAAAAAAATAAAAATTTTAAAAAAATTAATTTTTTATTTTTGAATATTTAAATTACATGATTTAATTTTTTTATTTAAATTAGAAAAATAAAATAAAGTCCAGCAATATCTAATAAACAATAGATCTGTAAATTTATTATTTTTATAATTTTTAAACAAAAAATATAAAAAAAATTTCTAATAGCAAAAAATAAAAATACCAAAAATATCCAAAAAATAAAAAATTGAAAAAATTTAAATTTTTAAATTAATTTATTCTTAATTTGTGAACTAGTGCAGCAACAAAAAGTCAACTGTCTGGGTGTGGCATTATCCGGTGAATAAAAAAATAAAAAATATTTTCAAAAAAATAAATATTTTAAAAAATAAATTTTTTCTTTTTGAATATTTAAATAACATGATTTAATTTTTTATTTAAATTACAAAAATAAAATAAAGTCCAACAATATCTAATAAACAATAGATCTGAAAATTTATTATTTTTTTTATTTTTAAACTAAAAAGATAAAAAAAATTTTCTAATAGCAAAAAATAAAAATTCAAAAAATATCCAAAAAATAAAAAATTTGAAAAAATTTAAATTTTTAAATTAATTTATTCTTAATTTGTGAACAAGTGCAGCAACAAAAAGTCAACTCTCCGGGTGTGGCATTATCCGGTGAATAAAAAAATAAAAAATATTTTCAAAAAAATAAATATTTTAAAAAATAATTTTTTTCTTTTTGAATATTTAAATAACATGATTTAATTTTTTATTTAAATTACAAAAATAAAATAATGTCCAACAATATCTAATAAACAATAGATCTGAAAATTTATTATTTTTATTATTTTTAAACTAAAAATATAAAAAAAATTTCTAATAGCAAAAAATAAAAATTCCAAAAATATCCAAAAAATAAAAAATTTGAAAAAATTTAAATTTTTAAATTAATTTATTCTTAATTTGTGAACAAGTGTAGCAAAAAAAAGTCAACTGTCCGGGTGTAGCATTATCTGGTGAATAAAAAAATAAAAAACTATTTTCAAAAAAATAAAAAAACTTTAAAAAAATAAAATTTTTATTTTTGAATATTTAATTACATGATTTAAATATTTTTATTTAAATTAGAAAAATAAAATAAAGTACAGCAATATTTAATAAATAATAGATCTGTAAATGTATTATTTTTTTAATTTTTAAACTAAAAATATAAAAAAAATTTCTAATAGCAAAAAGTGAAAATTCCAAAAATATCCAAAAAATAAAAAAAATTGAAAAATTTGAAAATTTTAAATTAATTTATTCTTAATTTGTGAACAAGTGCAGAAAAAAAAGTCAACTGTCCAAGTGTGGCATTATCCGGTGAATAAAAAATAAAAAAAATTTTTAAAAAAATAAAAAATTTTAAAAAATAAATTTTTTATTTTTGACTATTTAAATTACATGATTTAATTTTTTATTTAAATTATAAAAATAAAAGAAAGTCCAGCAATATCTAATAAATAATAGATCTGTAAATTTATTTTTTTTTAATTTTTAAACTAAAAATATAAAAAAAAAATTTCTAATAGCAAAAAATAAAAATTCCAAAAATATCCAAAAAATAAAAAATTGAAAAAAATTTTTAAATTAATTTATTCTTAATTTGTGAACAAGTGTAGCAAAAAAAGTCAACTGTTCGGGTGTGGCATTATCTGGTGAATAAAAAAATAAAAAAATATTTTCAAAAAAATAAAAAATTTTAAAAAATAAATTTTTTATTTTTGACTATTTAAATTACATGATTTAATTTTTTATTTAAATTATAAAAATAAAAGAAAGTCCAGCAATATCTAATAAATAATAGTTCTGTAAATTTATTATTTTTTTTAATTTTTAAACTAAAAATATAAACAAATTTTCTAATAGAAAAAAAATAAAAATTCCAAAAATATCCAAAAAATAAAAAATTTAAAAATTTAAAATTTATAAATTAATTTTTTCTTAATCTGTGAACAAGTGTAGCAAAAAAAAGTCAATTATCCGGGTGTGGCATTATCCGGCGAATAAAAAAATAAAAAAATATTTTCAAAAAAATAAAAAATTTTAAAAAATAAATTTTTTATTTTTGAATATTTAAATTACATGATTTAATTCTTTTATTTAAATTAGAAAAATAAAATAAAGTCCAGCAATATCTAATAAACCATAGATTTGTAAATTTATTATTTTTTTATTTTTAAACAAAAAATATATAAAAAATTTCTAATAGTAAAAAAATAAAAATTCCAAAAATATCCAAAAAATAAAATATTGAAAAATTTTAAATTTTTAAATTATTTATTCTTAATTTGTGAACAAGGGCAGCAAAAAAAAGTCAACTGTCCGGGTGTGGCATTATCCGGTGAATAAAAAAACAAAAATATTTTCAAAAAAATAAAAAATTTTTAAAAAATAAGTTTTTTCTTTTTGAATATTTAAATAACATGATTTAATTTTTTATTTAAATTAGAAAAATAAAATAAAATTCAGCAATATCTAAT
This sequence comes from Arachis stenosperma, assembly GCF_014773155.1. Taxonomy (NCBI): domain Eukaryota; kingdom Viridiplantae; phylum Streptophyta; class Magnoliopsida; order Fabales; family Fabaceae; genus Arachis; species Arachis stenosperma. The sequence continues at coordinate 45,939,750 of NC_080382.1, read as the reverse complement.
AAACAATAGATCTGTAAATTTATTATTTTTATAATTTTTAAACTAAAAATATAAAAAAAATTTCTAATAGCAAAAAATAAAAATTTCAAAAATATCCCAAAAATAAAAATTGAAAAATTTTAAATTTTTAAATTAATTTATTCTTAATTTAAGAACAAGTATAGCAAAAAAAGTCAACTGTTCGGGTGTGGCATTATCCGATGAATAAAAAAATAAAAAAATATTTTCAAAAAAATAAAAAATTTTAAAAAATAAATTTTTTATTTTTGACTTTTTAAATTACATGATTTAATTTTTTTATTTAAATTAGAAAAATAAAATAAAGTCCAACAAAATCTAATAAACAATAGATTTGTAAATTTATTATTTTTTTAAACAAAAAATATAAAAAAAAATTTCTAATAGTAAAAAAATAAAAATTCCAAAAATATCCAAAAAAAATATTGAAAAATTTTAAATTTTTAAATTATTTATTCTTAATTTGTGAACAGATGCAGCAAAAAAAAGTCAACTGTCCGGGTGTGGCATTATCCGGTGAATTAAAAAACAAAAATATTTTCAAAAAAATAAAAAATTTTAAAAAAATAATTTTTTTATTTTTGAATATTTAAATTACATGATTTAATTTTTTATTTAAATTATAAAAATAAAATAAAGTCCAGCAATATCTAATAAACAATAGATCTGTAAATTTATTATTTTTATAATTTTTAAACTAAAAATATAAAAAAAATTTCTAATAGCAAAAAATAAAAATACCAAAAATATCCAAAAAATAAAAAATTGAAAAAATTTAAATTTTTAAATTAATTTATTCTTAATTTGTGAACTAGTGCAGCAACAAAAAGTCAACTGTCTGTGTGTGGCATTATCCGGTGAATAAAAAAATAAAAAATATTTTCAAAAAAATAAATATTTCAAAAAATAAATTTTTTCTTTTTGAATATTTTAATAACATGATTTAATTTTTTATTTAAATTACAAAAATAAAATAAAGTCCAACAATATCTAATAAACAATAGATCTGAAAATTTATTATTTTTATTATTTTTAAACTAAAAATATAAAAAAAATTTTCTAATAGCAAAAAATAAAAATTCAAAAAATATCCAAAAAATAAAAAATTTGAAAAAATTTAAATTTTTAAATTAATTTATTCTTAATTTGTGAACAAGTGCAGTAACAAAAAGTCAACAGTCCGGGTGTGGCATTATCCGGTGAATAAAAAAATAAAAACTATTTTAAAAAAATAAATATTTTAAAAAATAAATTTTTTCTTTTTGAATATTTAAATAACATGATTTAATTTTTTATTTAAATTAGAAAAATAAAATAAAGTCCAGCAATATCTAATAAACAATAGATCTGTAAATTTATTATTTTATAATTTTTAAACTAAAAATATAAAAAAAAATTCTAATAGCAAAAAATAAAAATTTTAAAAATATCCAAAAATAAAAAATTGAAAAATTTTAAATTTTTAAATTAATTTATTCTTAATTTGTGAACAAGTGCAGCAAAAAAAGTCAACTGTCCGGGTGTGGCATTATCCGGTGAATAAAAAAATAAAAAATATTTTCAAAAAAATAAAAATTTTAAAAAATAAATTTTTTATTTTGAATATTTAAATTACATGATTTAATTTTTTATTTAAATTAGAAAAATAAAATAAAGTCCAGCAATATCTAATAAACAATAGATTTGTAAATTTATTATTTTTTTATTTTTAAACTAAAAATATAAAAAAATTTCTAATAGTAAAAAAATAAAAATTCCAAAAATATCCAAAAAAATTGAAAAATTTTAAATTTTTAAATTAATTTATTCTTAATTTGTGAACAAGTGCAGCAAAAAAAAGTCAACTGTCCGGGTGTGGCATTATCCGGTGAATTAAAAAACAAAAATATTTTCAAAAAAATAAAAAATTTTAAAAAATATGTTTTTTTTTTATTTTTGAATATTTAAATTACATGATTTAATTTTTTATTTAAATTAGAAAAATAAAATAAAGTCCAACAATATCTAATAAACAATAGATCTGTAAATTTATTATTTTTTTAATTTTAAATTAAAAATATAAAAAAAATTTTCTAATAGCAAAAAATAAAAATTCCAAAAATATCCAAAAAATAAAAATTGAAAAATTTTAAATTTTTAAGTAATTTATTCTTAATTTGAGAACAAGTATAGCAAAAAAAGTCAACTGTTCGGGTGTGGCATTATCCGGTGAATAAAAAAATAAAAAAATATTTTCAAAAAAAATAAAGAATTTTAAAAAATAAATTTTTTATTTTTGACTATTTAAATTACATGATCTAATTTTTTTATTTAAATTAGAAAAATAAAATAAAGTCCAGCAATATCTAATAAACAATAGATTTGTAAATTTATTATTTTTTTATTTTTAAACTAAAAATATAAAAAAATTTCTAATAGTAAAAAAATAAAAATTCCAAAAATATCCAAAAAATAAAAATATTGAAAAATTTTAAATTTTTAAGCTAATTTATTCTTAATTTGTGAACAAGTTCAGCAACAAAAAGTCAACTGTCCAGGTGTGGCATTATCAGGTGAATAAAAAAATAAAAACTATTTTAAAAAAAATAAATATTTTAAAAAATAAATTTTTTCGTTTTGAATATTTAAATAACATGATTTAATTTTTTATTTAAATTAGAAAAATAAAATAAAGTCCAACAATATCTAATAAACAATAGATTTGTAAATTTATTATTTTTAAATTTTTAAACTAAAAATATAAAAAAATTTTCTAATAGCAAAAAATAAAATTCCAAAAATATCCAAAAAATAAAAAATTGAAAAATTTTAAATTTTTAAATTAATTTATTCTTAATTTGAGAACAAGTGTAGCAAAAAAAGTCAACTATTCGGGTGTGGCATTATCCGGTGAATAAAAAAATAAAAAAATATTTTCAAAAAAATAAAAAATTTTAAAAAATAAATTTTTTATTGTTGACTATTTAAATTACATGATTTAATTTTTTATTTAAATTATAAAAATAAAAGAAAGTCCAGCAATATCTAATAAATAATAGATCTGTAAATTTATTATTTTTTTAATTTTTAAACTAAAAATATAAAAAAAATTCTAATAGAAAAAATTAAAAATTCTAAAAATATCCAAAAAATAAAAAAATTTAAAAATTTAAAATTTATAAATTAATTTTTTCTTAATCTGTGAACAAGTTCAGCAAAAAAAAGTCAACTATCCGGGTGTGGCATTATCCGGCGAATAAAAAAATAAAAATATTTTCAAAAAAATAAAAATTTTAAAAAATAAATTTTTTATTTTTGAATATTTAAATTACATGATTTAATTTTTTATTTAAATTAAAAAAATAAAATAAAGTCCAGCAATATCTAATAAACAATAGATCTGTAAATTTATTATTTTTTTTATTTTTAAACTAAAAATATAAAAAAATTTCTAATAGTAAAAAAATAAAAATTCCAAAAATATCCAAAAAATAAAAAATTGAAAAATTTTAAATTTTTAAATTAATTTATTCTTAATTTGTGAACAAGTGCAGCAAAAAAAGTCAACTGTCCGGGTGTGGCATTATCCGGTGAATTAAAAAACAAAAATATTGTCAATAAAATAAAAAATTTAAAAAAAAATAAGTTTTTTATTTTTGAATATTTAACTACATGATTTAATTTTTTATTTAAATTAGAAAAATAAAATAAAGTCCAGCAATATCTAATAAATAATAGATCTGTAAATTTATTATTTTTTAATTTTTAAACTAAAAATATAAAAAAATTCTAATAGCAAAAAATAAAAATTCCAAAAATATCCAAAAAATAAAAAATTGAAAATTTTAAATTTTTAAATTAATTTATTCTTAATTTGAGAACAAGTGTAGCAAAAAAAGTCAACTGTTCGGGTGTGGCATTATTCGGTGAATAAAAAAATAAAAAATTTTAAAAAATAAATTTTTATTTTTGAATATTTAAATTACATGATTTAATTTTTTATTTAAATTAGAAAAATAAAATAAAGTACAGCAATATTTAATAAATAATAGATCTGTAAATGTATTATTTTTTTAATTTTTAAACTAAAAATATAAAAAAAATTTCTAATAGCAAAAAGTGAAAATTCCAAAAATATCCAAAAAATAAAAAAAATTGAAAAATTTTAAATTTTTAAATTAATTTATTCTTAATTTGTGAACAAGTGCATCACAAAAAGTCAACTGTCCGGGTGTGGCATTATCCGGTGAATAAAAAAATAAAAATATTTTCAAAAAAAAATTTCAAAAAAATAAATTTTATTTTTAAAAATTTAAATTACATGATTTAATTTTTTATTTAAATTTAAAAAATAAAATAAAGTCCAGCAATATCTAATAAACAATAGATTTGTAAATTTTTTATTTTTTTTTAATTTTTAAGCTAAAATTATAAAAAAATTTCTAATAGTAAAAAAATTTCCAAAAATATCCAAAAAATAAAAAAAATTGAAAAATTTTAAAATTTTAAATTAATTTATTCTTAATTTGAGAACAAGTGTAGCAAAAAAAGTTAACTGTCCGGGTGTGGCATTATCCGGTGAATAAAAAAATAAAAAACTATTTTTAAAAAAATAAAAAATTTTAAAACAAATATATTTTTTATTTTTGAATATTTAATTACATGATTTAAATTTTTTCATTTAAATTAGAAAAATAAAATAAAGTCCAGTAATATCTAATAGTTTAAATTAGAATTTTTTTCATTTAAATTAGAATTTTTTTTATATTTTTAGTTTAAAAATTAAAAAAATAATAAATTTACAGATCTATTATTTATTAGATATTACTGGACTTTATTTTATTTTTCTAATTTAAATAAAAAATTAAATCATGTAATTTTAATATTCAAAAATAAAAAAACAAATTTTTTAAAAATTTTTTATTTTTTTGAAAATATTTTTATTTTTTTATTCACCGGATAATGCCACACCCGGATAGTTGACTTTTTTTTGCTGCACTTGTTCACAGATTAAGAAAAAATTAATTTATAAATTTTAAATTTTTATTTTTTACTATTAGAAAATTTGTTTATATTTTTAGTTTAAAAATAAAAAAAATAATAAATTTACAAATCTATTATTTATTAGATATTGCTGGACTTTCTTTTATTTTTATTATTTAAATAAAAAATTAAATCATGTAATTTAAATAGTCAAAAATTAAAAATTTATTTTTTAAAATTTTTTATTTTTTTAAAAATATTTTTTATTTTTTATTCACCGGATAATGCCACACCTGGACAGTTGACTTTTTTTTGCTGCACTTGTTGACAAATTAAGAATAAATTAATTTAAAATTTTCAAATTTTTTAATTTTTCATTTTTTGAAATTTTTATTTTTTACTAATAGAAAAAAAAATTTATATTTTTAGTTAAAAAATTAAAAAAATAATAAATTTACAGATCTATTATTTATTAGATATTACTGGGCTTTATTTTATTTTTCTAATTTAAATAAAAAAATTTAAATCATGTAATTAAATATTCAAAAATAAAAAATTTATTTTTTTAAAAATTTTTTATTTTTTTCAAAATAGTTTTTAATCTTTTTGCAATGATTTCATGAACTTTTACTTCTCCTCCCATCATTATACAATACAACATGATAGCTCTATTCTTGTTGACCTCAGAAGTGTTCACAGTGCCCAAGATTGATCTCTTCAATAGCTCATACCACCCTTTTGCTTCAGGAGTGAGGTCTCCTCTTCTCAAGTATTTGTACTTGTTTTTGGTGGTTCCTACCCACTCTGTGTTTACCACACAAATTTCACTAGCAATCTCATCATAATCTTGCTCTTCATTTAGCCTTTGATGGTATCCTGGCTCATCAAAATGGGTTGCCCTTAGTTTCAACACTTTCATGATAGTGCTTGGGCTAAAATCTACTTCAGTTCCCCGTACATAACTCTTGTAAGTTGAAGCTTGATTCACTTCTATCCTTGGGGTGTTAGTGTAGAATTCCCATATGATGTTTGCATTGATCCTGGTGATTGGTGAAATGAGCTCTTCCCACCTCCTCTTTCTAATCTTGGCATTCATTTCTTGGCAATCTTCATCCTCCAAGAGAAGTGGGACTTCTGGATATATCTTTTTGTCTCTCATCCATCCCCATTGTGTTTGGTGGTACCATGTTTTGAATCTCCATTGATCAAATTCAGGGACACTTTCTTCGTTCATGGGTTCTTTTCCTTTCCTCCGTTTGCTTCTTAAAGAAGAGGCCATACTTGTTCTTTTTGAGATTAGGGTTGTATGTGAAAGTAGGTTAAGGTTTCGGCATGTTTTTGGAAGAAGAGATTTGTGAAGTTGAAAATATATGATGGGTGATGATGAAGGGAGTGGAGGTTAGATAGTTAGAATGCAAGGAGTGTATAGCTTCTTCGGGTATGTGCATGGCTAGGTGGTGTTTTGTAGTCATTTATTTAAACAATGAAGGGCTAGGATGCAAGTGGATATCTTGTAAATCTAAGGTGTGCATGCAAAGTTGAATAAGGACAAAGCTTGCCTCCTCAAGAGTTTTCAACGTACTCTTCCCAAAGGTGTGCAGAACCAACTCTTGAAGCATGTGATGCATTTTTGTCTTCATGCTATGTCCTTCCTTGTCTTGTCCCTTTCATTGAATATTCTCTTGACCACCTAACCATCACTACAAGACAGCAAGAATACTATATTTAAATAAGGGAAAAAGAAAAGAAATAAATGCAAACTATTATTCCTTATGCTAGATCAACCGTGCTCTCTTCATACATTGCCTGTTCCTCTAAATTATTTAGTATAACCCGTGGGTACACCAAACTTAAAATTCAATCATATACCCTCTAAAGTCATGACAATTGTCAAGTTTGTCCATAAAAGTCTGAAATCATATTGGTGCAACAATTATTATTTATATTAAAATATTAAAGTCAAGAAAATTAAATCATGGGTTGCCTCCCATGGAGCGCTCGTTTACTGTCATTAGCTTGACATTGAATCCTTCTTTTATGGTGGTTGATAACTGTAGTGCCTCAGCTTGTCCCCTCTGATTGTGAGCTTCTTCTTTGTCCCTTGGTGCTCGATTTCCACATGCTCAAGAGAAAGCACTTTGTTCACTGTGTAGTAATCTTGTGCTTCTTGCTGTTGGTATACTAATTGCACCTTGTCATCCTTGGAGAATCCTTCAGTCGGGATTTTTTTATTCTTCCAACCTTTGTGAGCCTTTTTCTTGTTTTTCTTTTTTCTTATTAACCTTTCTTCCTTGACAGCAGCTTCGGTTGTAGTTCCTTCCTTCATGTTTATCATCCTGATTCCTTTTTGTGTTCCTTCTCCTCTCTGCACATGCTCATTCTTCTGCTCCCCTGTGTTATTGGTTGCTTGCCTTGGACAACAGTCACTGACTACCTTGCTTCCTTCTTCACTAATTTGTGGCTCTGGAAACACTTTCAAGATAATGCTTTCCTCATGCATCTTGAGAGTCAATTCTCCTTGCTCTACGTCTATGATAGCTCTAGCAGTGGCCAAGAAAGGTCTCCCAAGTATGATGGAGTCACTTTCATCCGTCTCTGAATCTAAAACCACAAAGTCTGCAGGATATATGAATTTGTCCACCTTGACTAGAAGGTTTTCAATCACACCCCTGGGATGTACTATTGACTGATCCACCAATTCTAATGACATCTGTATTGGTTTCACCTTCTCTATGCCAAGCTTTTTCACTAAAGAGGATGGGATCAGATTTATGCTTGCTCCTAAGTCACACATCCCCTTGTCGATAAATAGACTTCCAATGGTACAAGGTAAGAAGAAACTCCCTGGATCTTCCAACTTGGGAGGGAGTCCTTTTCTGATGAGCGCACTACATTTTTCAATGAGGAGTATAGTCTCCTTCTCCAGCCAGCTTCTTTTCTTGTTGATGAATTCCTTTAAAAACTTGGCATATAAGGGCATCTGTTCCAATGCCTCAGCCAGGGGAATATTAATTTCCAACTTCTTGAAAGTTTCCAGGAATTTGCGGAAGTGTTGGTCTTTGATTTCTTTGTTGAACCTCTGTGGATATGGCAGTGGAGGGGTGAGGTTCTTCTCCTTTTTCTGTTGTCCTTGAGTCACTTCTTTCTCTTCCTTATGTGTATTGATTGGCTGCTCTTCTTCTCCTTTGGGGTTCTCTGTGTTCTTGTTTGGCACCATAACTTGATCATTGGCTTCCTCTGCATCTATTGGCTTTTTGCTGCTCTCCACTTGTTTCTTTGTAGTGTCATTGTTACTCCCCAATGTTCTCCCACTCCTCAACTGTATTGCCTTACATTCTTCCTTAGGATTTGGAATTGTGTCACTTGGTAGGGAGCTTGATGGCCTCTCTGTTGCAAATTGTTTAGAGAGCTGGCCTATTTGTCTTTCCATGTTCTTGATGGAAGCTTCTTGATTCTTGGCCGTCATTTCTTGATGTTTCCACAGCTTGTCTATCAAGGTTTCCAGGTTAGTGATTCTTTGAGATTCTGGAGATGTTTGTGGTTGGTTTTGAGGTGTGGGTGGTTGATGATAGGTATTTTGGTTGATGGATTGGTTATGGTTTGGATAATGGTTAGAGTTAGGGTAAGTGTTTTATGGTTTTCTGAATGAATTTTGGTTGTTATTCTGCTAGTTGTTCCTCGGGTTGTTTTGGTTTGTGTTTCTTTGCCATGACTGTTGGTTATGGTTATGGTTATCTCCCCATCTAAGGTTAGGGTGATTCTTCCAGGAGGGATTATAGGTCTCGCCATAAACTTCATTCTGACCAGAATTTTGGTTATGCATGTATTGCACTTGCTCCTGTTGTTGCTCTTCTTGGCTTTCTTCATTCTGCACCCATGCAGTTGATGGTTGGCTTGTGTTCACAGCTGCTACTTGAAGGCTGTCAATTCTTTTGGCCATTTGTTCAAACTGTTGTTGAATTTGTTGTTGCATCATCTTGTTTTGGGCCAAAATGGAATCCACTCCTTCTAGTTCTAATACCCCCTTTCTTTGTGATGGTTGGCGGGTTCTTTGGTGAGCAAAGAAGTATTGATTGTTGGCCACCATGTCCACAAGATTCTGGGCTTCTTCAGCAGTTTTCATCAGTTGTAATGAACCTCCAGCAGAGTGATCTAATGCCTCTTGAGATTTCAACGTCAAGCCTTCATAGAAATTCTGCAGCACATCCCATTCATTGAACATTTCTGGGGGACACTTTCTAATTAGAGCTTTGTATCTCTCCCATGCTTTATACAAGGATTCGGCATCTAATTGGGTGAATGTCTGCACCTCAGTTTTCAATCTAACGACCCTTTGGGGTGGGTAGAATTTGGCTAAGAATTTAGTCACCAAATTGTCCCAACTAGTGATGCTTCCTTTGGGAAAAGTTTCAAGCCATTGTGCAGCCTTATCCCTTAATGAAAATGGGAATAACAGGAGCTTGTATGTCTCAGGATTCACACCATTGGATTTGACAGTGTCACAAATCCTTAAGAAGGTAGATAGATGCTGATTGGGATCTTCCAATGGGCTTCCTCCAAAGGAACAATTGTTCTGGACAAGTGTAATGAGTTGTGGCTTCAACTCAAAGTTGTTCGCGTTGACATTGGGAGTGAGAATGCTGCTCCCACAGTGCCTTGGATTTGCAAAAGTGTAAGAGGCTAGGACTCTTCTTTGAGGGGGGTTATTGTTGTTGTTGTTAGCTGCTCCCCCTGGTGGATTAGGGTTAGATGAATCTCCTTCCATTTCGTGATATTCTTCCTCAGATTCTTCCTCTCCAACGATACCTTTCCCTCTTTCAGCTCTTCTTATTCTCCTGAGAGTCCTCTGATCAGCTTCAGATAGAATGGGAATAGCTCTCCCCGTACCTGACATACAAACAGAATAGGAGAAACTCACAACCAGTGATACTTCACTCTATTGCTAGAATGAAATTTCAGTTAGCTTAAGCAAAAATTCAAACAGTTAGTGGGTTAGTCAAAATTAAAGAAAAAGTGCTTGATCTAAACTACCACCTCACTTAATCATTGTCAATCTATTCAATCCCCGGCAACGGCGCCAAAAACTTGATGTGCGGAAAACAATCCGACACAAAACTCACCGGCAAGTGTACCGGGTCGCATCAAGTAATAAAACTCACGGGAGTGAGGTCGATCCCACAGGGATTGAAGGATTGAGCAATTTTAGTTTAATGGTTGAATTAGTCAAGCAAACAAGTGTTGATTGTGTGAATTTGTGTTGACAGGAATTAAAGTGCAGAAAATGTAAAGGGGAGTGGGTGATTTGCAGAAATTAAAGAGAACTGAAAGTAAAAGAGATGAATCTTAAAGAACAAGAAATTAAATGACGGAAACTTAAAGTGCAAGAAATGTAAATTGCAGTAACTTAAAGTGCAAGAAATATAAACTGCTCGAATGTAAAAGGGATCTGACGAATGGGATTTCAGAATTCAAGCAAGGGAAATTAAATTTGCAACAAGGGTTCACAGAAGAACCAAAAGGAAAATGGGATCTCAGGACTCCAGAGACTAGATAGCAAAGTCTAGATCTCAATTGCCTTCCCAGATCCAAACTCACAAAGCAATTAACAAGAAATTAAAGAGGAAGCAGTAAAGGAATTGGGATTCAATTCAATTATGCAGCAGAGAAATCAAAGAGATCTTAAATGGAGATTGAGACAGAAATTCCTCAATTCTTCACACCCAAGACTCAGACAAAGCTTTGCAGGAAAGTAAACAAGAAAACCCAGAGGAAGAGAATTCAATTCTCCTCCCAGAAACTCTCTTAAATGCAAAGTAAGCTCTCCGAAAACTCTCAATAAAAACTCACAGGGAAAGCTCCGAAGGCAAAAGCTCCTAAAACTTCAAATCCTACGCTATTTATACACTTTCTTTACATGATCCTAGAGCCTTCAATTGGGCCTTGGCCTTGATAGAATTGGGTTGAATTAAGCCTCTGTTGCTTGCTCTTGGTGTTGGGAAGAAATCCACTTGTGAACCGGGCCGAATGACTTTCACGTTTGAGGCAACGTTTGAGGTCAAACGTTGCCTCAAACGTTGCCGTGTGAAATTATGCAGCAGGCCTTCCTTTGCTGTCATCCACGTTTGGCTCAACGTTTGAGGTCAAACGTGAGCTCAAACGTGGATCCCTCATGCATTCTTTTTGGCCAACGTTTGGCCCAACGTTTGAGGTCAAACGTTGGTGCAAACGTGGCTTGATTAGCTCATCAATCAGGGGATTCTTCCATGCTCCTAATAGCCCAAGATGTATGATGAGCGGATAATTTATACGCTTTTTGGCATTGTTTTTAGGTAGTTTTTAGTAAGTTCAAGCTACTTTTAGGGATGTTTTCATTAGTTTTTATGTTAAATTCACATTTCTGGACTTTACTATGAGTTTGTGTGTTTTTCTGTGATTTCAGGTAAATTCTGGCTGAAATTGAGGGATTTGAGCAAAACTCTGAAAAAGGCTGACAAAAGGACTGCTGATGCTGTTGGAATCTGACCTCCCTGTACTCGAAATGGATTTTCTGGAGCTACAGAACTCCAATTGGCGCGCTCTCAAAGGCGTTGGAAAGTAGACATCCAGGGCTTTCCAGCAATATATAATAGTCCATACTTTATTCGGAAATTGACGACGTAACTTGGCGTTGAACGCCAAGTTCATGCTGCTGTCTGGAGTTAAACGCCAGAAAAACGTCATGATCCGGAGTTGAACGCCCAAAACACGTCATAACTCGGAGTTCAACTCCAAGAGAAGCCTCAGCTCGTGGATTGAACAAGTTCAGCCCAAACATACACCAAGTGGGCCCCGGAAGTGGATTTATGCATCAATTACTTACTCATGTAAACCCTAGGAGCTAGTTTATTATAAATAGAACATTTAACTAATGTATTTGACATCTTTTGACCACTTTAAGTCTCTATTCATTCGGTCACTTGATCATGGAGAGGGCTGGCCATTCGGCCATGCCTGAACCTTATGCTTATGTATTTTCAACGGTGGAGTTTCTGCACACCATAGATTAAGGGTGTGGAGCTCTGCTGTACCTCAAGTATCAATGCAATTCTATCTTCTTTTATTCGGTCTCTATCTTATTCTTATTCCAAGATATTCATTCGTACCCAAGAACATGATGAATGTAATGAGTTAGATAACCCTCATTATTATTCTCACTTATGAACGCGCGTGATTGACAACCACTTTCGTTCTACATGCAACTGAGCTTGAATGTGTATCTCTTAGATTCTCCAACAGAATCTTCGTGGTATAAGTTAGATAGATGGCGGCATTCATGAGGATCCGGAAAGTCTAAACCTTGTCTATGGTATTCCGAGTAGGATTCTAGGATTGAATGACTATGACGAGCTTCAAACTCCTGAAGGCTGGGCGTGATGACAAGCGCAAAAGAATCAATGGATTCTATTCCAACCTGATTGAGAACCGACAGATGATTAGCCATGCGAGTGACAGCTGCAGAGGACCATTTTCACTGAGAGGATGGGATGTAGCCACTGACAACGGTGATGCCCTACATACAGCTTGCCATGGAAAGGAATAAGAAGGATTGAGTTGAAGCAGTAGGAGAGCAGGCGTCCTTGAGCCATACAGTATCTCCATTCGCTTATCTGAAATTCCCACTAATGAATCTGCATAAGTATTCTATCCCTTTTATTATTTCTATTTTATTATTTCTATTTTCGAAACCATAAACAAATTTAATCTGCCTGACTGAGATTTACAAGGTGACCATAGCTTGCTTCATACCAACAATCTCTGTGGGATCGACCCTTACTCACGTAAGGATTATTACTTGGACAACCCAGTACACTTGCTGGTTAGTTGAATGAGATTGTGGAAAGAAAGTGCTGAGTTAGATTTTTTTAGGCACATGCCAAAGAGCCATTATTGTTAATCACAATTTCGTCCACCAAGTTTTTGGCGCCGTTGCCGGGGATTGTTTGAGTATGGACAACTGACGGTTCATCTTGTTGCTCAGATTAGGTAATTTTTATTTTATTAAAAAAAAAATTTCGAAAATCTTTTCAAAATCTTCTCCCTATTTTCGAAAATTATTCAAAAAATTTTTTAATATGCATTCTAGAGTTTCATAAAGCATGTTGAAGCCTGGCTGGCTGTAAAAGCCATGTCTAAATTCTTTTGGACCGAGGTTTCACTCATCCTTATAGAAGAGCTTCTTTGTCTTTCTCAGCAAATTGGCTACTGTATAGGATGTTTCAGTTAAAGCTTGGCTGGCCATTGGCCATGTCTAGTGTTTTGGACTGGAGCTTTCACAAAAGCTTGGCTGGCTATTAAGCCATGTCTAATTCCTGGACCGAAGCTTTAGACTAACATTGCATGATTCCTGGAATTCATATTAAAAATTTTGAATTTCTTATTTTATTTTCTCTATAATTTTTTTGAAAAATCAAATAAAATACAAAAAAATTAGAAAAATCATAAAAATCAAAAATATTTTGTATTTCTTGTTTGAGTCTTTTGTCAAGTCATAAGTTTGGTGTCAATTGCATGTTCATCTTTTTCTTGCATAAAAATTTCGAAAAATTCATGCATTCATAGCATTCATCATGATCTTCAAGTTGTTCTTGATGAACTTTCTTGTTTGATCTTCATATTTTCTTGTTTTGTGTTGTATGGTGTTTTTCATATGCATTCTTGCATTCATAGAGTCTAAACATGAAAAATTTCTAAGTTTGGTGTCTTGCATGTTTTCTTTTCTTGAAAATTTTTCAAAAATATGTTCTTGATGTTCATCATGATCTTCAAAGTGTTCTTGGTGTTCATCTTGACATTCATAGTGTTCTTGCATGCATCATGTGTTTTGATCTAAAATTTTTCATGCATTGAGTATTTTTAGTGTTTTTCTCCCTCATAAAAAAAAAAAAAATCAAAAATCAAAAAAAAAAATCTTATCTTTTTAAATCTTATCTTTTTAAAATCTTTTTCAAAAATCATATCTTTTTCATTTTTTCATCATTTTCGAAAATTTCAAAAATCTTTTTCAAAATCTTTTCAAAATCTTTTTCTTATCTTTACATCATATTTTCGAAAATTACATCAAAAATTAATGTTTTGATTCAAAAATTTTAAGTTTGTTACTTTCTTGTTAAGAAAGGTTCAATCTTTAAATTCTAGAATCTTATCTTTTAATTTCTTGTTCGTTAAGTAATTAATTTTAATTTTAAAATTAAATCTTTTTCAACCATATCTTATCTATCTTATCTTTTTATCTTATCTTTTTCAAAATTTTATCTTTTTCAAAATTTTGATTTCAAAAAAATATCTTATCTATCTTCTTATCTTCTTATCTTTTTAAAAATAAAATTTCAAATCTTTTTCAATCAACTAACTAATTAATTTTTTGTTTGTTTCTTATCTTTTTCAAAACCACCTAACTACTTTTCCCTCTCTAATTTTCGAAAATACCTCCCTCTTTTTCAAAAATTCTTTTTAATTAATTAATTGTTTTAAATTTTAATTTTAATTATATCTTATCTTTAATTTTCGAAAATCACTAACCCATTTTTCAAAATTTTTTTCGAATTTCTCTCCCTCTCATCTCTTTCTATTTATTTTATTTATTTACTAACATTTCTCTTCACCTCTCTTCATCTCCAATCACTGCCTCTATCCTCACCATTGTGATTGGATTCTCCACTTTTATTCCCTTCTTCTTCTACTAACAATAAGGAACCTCTTTACTGTGACATAGAGGATTCCTCTTTCTTTTCTTGTTCTCTTCTTCCCTATATGAGCAGGAGCAAGGACAAGAACATTCTTATTGAAGCAGATCATGAACCTGAAAGGACTCTGAAGAGGAAGTCAAGAGAAACAAAAAAATCAACAATTCAGAGAAACCTCAAAAAAAAAAAAGAAAAAAAAAAGACAAAAAGGAAAGACAAAAAGCTTCCACCTCCGAGTCATGGGAGATGGAAAGACTCATATAAAGCCGTCATAGCTCAGTGGTAGAACATGTGGCTGCAAATCAAGAGATCCTTGAGATACCTCAGGGGATAAATTATCCTCCACACAACTAAGGGGAGGAACACCAAAATTACTAGGAATCATTCAAAAGAAGCAAGGAAGAGACATAGAGGAGCTCAAAAAAGCACCATTGGATCTTCAAGAAGGCGCCACCCTCACTCAGGTGGACTCATTCCTTGTTCTAAATTTTTTTTTCCTATTTTTCGTTTTTTTTATATATGTTTATCTATTACATGATCATTAGTATGTAGTAACTATGCCTTAAAGATTATGAATAATTCCATGAATCCTTCACCTCTCTTAAAAGAAAAATGTTTTAATTCAAAAGAACAAGAAGTACATAAATTTCGAAAATAGCTCTTGAATTTAGTTTAATTATATTGATGTGGTGACAATACTTTTTGTTTTCTGAATGAATGCTTGAACAGTGCATATGTCTTTTGATCTTGTTGTTTATGAATGTTAAAATTGTTGGCTCTTGAAAGAATGATGAACAAAGAGAAATGTTATTGAGGATCTGAAAAATCATGAAATTGATTCTTGAAGCAAGAAAAAGCAGTGAAAAAGAAAGCTTGCGAAAAAAAATTTGAAAAAAAAATGGCGAAAAAAAAAAGAGAAAAAAAAAAGAAGGAGCAGTAGAAAAAGCCAATAGCCCTTAAAACCAAAAGGCAAGGGTAAAAAGGATCCAAAGCAAAAGAGTGTGCTTAAGAGTTCTGGACACCACTAACTGGGGACTCTAGCAAAGCTGAGTCACAATCTGAAAAGGTTCACCCAGTTATGTGTCTGTGGCATTTATGTATCCGGTGGTAATACTGGAAAACAAATGCTTAGGGCCACGGCCAAAACTCAAAAGTAGCTATGTTCAAGAATCAACATGCTTAACTAAGAAAGTCAATAACACTATCCAAAATTCTAAGTTCCTAGAGAAGCCAATCATTCTAAACTTCAAAGGAAAAAGTGAGATGCCAAAACTGTTCAGAAGCAAAAAGCTACAAGTCCCGCTCATCTAATTATAATTAATATTCATTGATATTTCTGAATTTATAGTATATTCTCTTCTTTTTATCCTATTTGATTTTCAGTTGCTTGGGGACAAGCAACAATTTAAGTTTGGTGTTGTGATGAGCGGATAATTTATACGCTTTTTGGCATTATTTTTAGGTAGTTTTTAGTAAGTTCAAGCTACTTTTAGGGATGTTTTCATTAGTTTTTATGTTAAATTCACATTTCTGGACTTTACTATGAGTTTGTGTGTTTTTCTGTGATTTCAGGTAAATTCTGGCTGAAATTGAGGGATTTGAGCAAAACTCTGAAAAAGGCTGACAAAAGGACTGCTGATGCTGTTGGAATCTGACCTCCCTGCACTCGAAATGGATTTTCTGGAGCTACAGAACTCCAATTGACGCGCTCTCAACGGCGTTGGAAAGTAGACATCCAGGGCTTTCCAGCAATATATAATAGTCCATACTTTATTCGGAAATTGACGACGTAACTTGGCGTTGAACGCCAAGTTCATGCTGCTGTCTGGAGTTAAACGCCAGAAAAACGTCATGATCCGGAGTTGAACGCCCAAAACACGTCATAACTCGGAGTTCAACTCCAAGAGAAGCCTCAGCTCGTGGATTGAACAAGTTCAGCCCAAACATACACCAAGTGGGCCCCGGAAGTGGATTTATGCATCAATTACTTACTCATGTAAACCCTAGGAGCTAGTTTATTATAAATAGAACATTTAACTAATGTATTTGACATCTTTTGACCACTTTAAGTCTCTATTCATTCGGTCACTTGATCATGGAGAGGGCTGGCCATTCGGCCATGCCTGAACCTTATGCTTATGTATTTTCAACGGTGGAGTTTCTGCACACCATAGATTAAGGGTGTGGAGCTCTGCTGTACCTCAAGTATCAATGCAATTCTATCTTCTTTTATTCGGTCTCTATCTTATTCTTATTCCAAGATATTCATTCGTACCCAAGAACATGATGAATGTAATGAGTTAGATAACCCTCATTTATTCTCACTTATGAACGCGCGTGATTGACAACCACTTTCGTTCTACATGCAACTGAGCTTGAATGTGTATCTCTTAGATTCTCCAACAGAATCTTCGTGGTATAAGTTAGATAGATGGCGGCATTCATGAGGATCCGGAAAGTCTAAACCTTGTCTATGGTATTCCGAGTAGGATTCTAGGATTGAATGACTGCGACGAGCTTCAAACTCCTGAAGGCTGGGCGTGATGACAAGCGCAAAAGAATCAATGGATTCTATTCCAACCTGATTGAGAACCGACAGATGATTAGCCGTGCGAGTGACAGCCGCAGAGGACCATTTTCACTGAGAGGATGGGATGTAGCCACTGACAACGGTGATGCCCTACATACAGCTTGCCATGGAAAGGAATAAGAAGGATTGAGTTGAAGCAGTAGGAGAGCAGGCGTCCTTGAGCCATACAGTATCTCCATTCGCTTATCTGAAATTCCCACTAATGAATCTGCATAAGTATTCTATCCCTTTTATTATTTCTATTTTATTATTTCTATTTTCGAAACCATAAACAAATTTAATCTGCCTGACTGAGATTTACAAGGTGACCATAGCTTGCTTCATACCAACAATCTCTGTGGGATCGACCCTTACTCACGTAAGGATTATTACTTGGACGACCCAGTACACTTGCTGGTTAGTTGAATGAGATTGTGGAAAGAAAGTGCTGAGTTAGATTTTTTTAGGCACATGCCAAAGAGCCATTATTGTTAATCACAATTTCGATCCCACGGAGATTATTGGCTTGAAGCAATCAATGTTATTTTATTAATCTTAGTCAGGAGGCTAATGAAGTTATTGGGATTTATTTGTAAAAGGCCAAACTACAAACTACTTAAAATTGTAAGTTAAAATAATAGGGAATAATAGAGTTACTTGTTTATAAAGGATTATGGAATATGTTGGAGTTTTGGAGATGCTTTGTCCTTTGACTTCAACTCTTCCTTGAAATCCTCTTCTCACACGCAGGTTCCTTCTATGGCAAGCTCTCTGTAGGGTGTCACCGTTGTCAATGGCTACCTCCCATCCTCTCAGTGAAAACGTTCCTATGCTCTGTCACAGCACGGCTAATCATCTGTCGGTTCTCAATCAGGTTGGAATAGAATCCCTTGATTCTTTTGCGTCTGTCACTAACGCCCAGCCCTCAGGAGTTTGAAGCACGTCACAGTCATTCAATCCCAGAATCCTACTCGGAATACCACAGACAAGGTTTAGACTTTCCGGATTCTCATGAATGCCGCCATCAATCCGGCCTATACCACGAAGATTCTGTTGGGGAATATAAGAGATATTCATTCAGTCTGATGTAGAACGGAGGTGGTTGTCAGGCACACGTTCATGGATTGAGGAAGGTGATAAGTGTCACGGATCATCACCTTCTTCACAATTAAGCGCGAATAAACATCTTAGATAAGAACAAGCGTGTTTGAATGGAAAACAAAGGAATTGTATTAAATCATCGAGACGCTGCAGAGCTCCTCACCCCCAACAATGGAGTTTAGAGACTCATGCCGTCACAAAGTATGTAATTCAGATCTGAAAATGTCATGAGGTACAAGAAATGTCTGTAAAAGTTGTTTAAATAGTAAACTAGTAACCTAGGTTTACAGAAAATGAGTAAACTAAGATAATTGGTGCAGAAATCCACTTCTAGGGCCCACTTGGTGTGTGCTGGGGCTGAGATCAAAGCTATCCACGAGTAGAGGCCTTTATTGGCGTTAAACTCCAGGTTATGACGTGTTTTGGGCGTTCAACTCCGGATCAAGATGTTTTTCTGGCGTTTAACTCCAGACAGCAGCATGAACTTGGCGTTCAACGCCAAGTTACGTCGTCTATCCTTGCGCAAAGTATGGACTATTATATATTGCTGGAAAGCCCTGGATGTCTACTTTCCAACGCCGTTGAGAGCGCGCCAATTGGACTCCTGTAGCTCCAGAAAATCCATTTCGAGTGCAGGGAGGTCAGGATCCAACAGCATCAGCAGTCCTTTTTCAGCCTAAGTCAGATTTTTGCTCAGCTCCCTCAATTTCAGCCAGAAAATACCTGAAATTACAGAAAAATACACACACTCATAGTAAAGTCCAGAAATATGATTTTTGCTTAAAAACTAATAAAATTCTATTAAAAACTAATTAAAACATACTAAAATCTACATGAAATTACCCTCAAAAAGCGTATAGAATATCCGCTCATCACACCAAAAACTTAGTGGACGAAATTGTGATCAAAATTCTTGTATCATTTGTGATCAATGTTCTAATTATGGCACTGGTTGAATTCACAACTCCGTTCAACTAACCAGTCTGGAGGCATCAATGTAGCCAACGTTTGACCCAAAGTTTGAGGTCAAACGTTGGCTCAAACGTTGCTTCCAAAAGCTTGCTCTGCCTCCTCTTAGGTGCCAACGTTTGCCTCAACGTTTGAGGTCAAACGTTGGCGCAAACTTCACCTCCCAGGAGTGCCAATTTTCTTCTCTGTGGCGCCAACGTTTGCCTCAACGTTTGAGGTCAAACGTTGGCGCAAACGTTGCCCTCTCCTTAGCTTCTTCTTCAGCCAACGTTTGCCTCAAAGTTTGAGGTCAAACGTTGGCTCCAACGTTGGCCTCCCCTGGAGCTTCTTCTTCAGCCAACGTTTGCCTCAAAGTTTGAGGTCAAACGTTGGCTCAAACGTGGGCTCCTCTCCAGGGTGTTCTTCAACTTTTTGTATCCTTCTTCCAAGCCTTGCTTCACCTGTCATCAATCAATCAAAAACATCAAAGTTGTGCTTCAAATCATGAGATTGTTTCTCTTCCAAAATATGTGACAAATATAGCACAAAACCTCATGAAAATGCATCATTTTATACATGATTGACTGAGGCAAGGAAGATATCAAATTCAACCCAAAAGGCTTACTTGTGTCTTAAGAAAGTGCATAAAACTAAATAAAAGTAAAGAAAAAGACTAGTAAAACTAGGCTAAGATGACTTGTCATCACAACACCAAACTTAAAACTTGCTTGTCCCCAAGCAAGAAGACAATTTATTTGAGAAGAAAGAGTGAAAGAAGAAGAGAATGCACATGTTAGTAGAGTATTATTGGTAGCTCATGGGATTTCATGCAGATATGTGACTACTCACTTCTTATTGACTTATAGGTCTAAGAATTTTCCTCTAAGCATCAAGCAACACACTGCTATGACCTCTCATTATTCTTTTGTCCTTGTTTGCTAATAAATTATCTTTATAAGCTTTGATTCAGTGTCATGTGTAACAAGCTTCTTTTCTTTATTTGTACTTGACACATTATTCACTTTGGACACTTGGCTCACATGCCTTCTTAGAACATTGATGCCCAGCACCTCTTTGGGTTACTAAATGTCTTGTAGCTAGGTTGCTCTTGATAGTGGACTTTCAGTTGATAATCCCGGGTTAGTTAACCCAAGTTACCAAGTGTTGATGCACTCCAAAGAACTTAATAATCCAAGCAGATCCTAGTACAAAGACACCACAGGCATATATTCTAAGGTTCAAGCTATTGGTGTCTAGCTTTATTTCTTCTTTCTTTTGTTCTTGTTGCTACCATTTTTGGCTTTTCTCATTTCATTTTTCTTTTCTTTTTTTTTTTCAGCCAAGGACTTTTTATTTACTTTGAGATTCATAGACAGTGAGCTACTTTCTACTTAAAAGAGAACATTCTATTCCTTTTATTCACTAAAAGTGAGTCATTCCACATAATCACACATACATACCTCCACTTACTATTATTTGACTCTTAGCTAACACTGAACCATATTACTTCCTGTTTCAAACATTTCTTTTTATTGAATTGAAAAGGCTTAGGGACAAAGCATGCATTAGTTAGGTGAAAATGAACATACAAGCACACACTTAGACTAGCTCACTTATTTTAGGGAAGATAAACATAAAGCAACACTTAAAATAACCACTCAAGATGCAAAGAGAACTTTAAACAGATAGGATGCATGCTTTTTCTTGTGGTGATGAACAAGGAGTGAATCCACCTTTCATTTGTCATGCTTTTTCTTTCTTCTTGCATTTGCTTGGGGAGTGGTACCCTCTGTGTCCAAGCCTGCTGTCTGCTGACTCTTCCAGAATCCAGCTTTATTCATTGTTTCTTCCACTCGATCTTCAAGGCTCATAGCTTTGCTTACTTCTATTTCACTTTTCTTTTTGAAGAATTCATCATAGGTTGGAAATGCTGGATCCATGTTGTGCAGATGTTCTCCAATATAATTCAATTTGATTTGACTATTTATATTGTAATCAGCTTGGACTTCATATCTTGCATCTTGAAGGGTTGTGAATTCCTTGAAAGCTCTCATATTTTCAGCTTGCATTTGTGCCAACTTCCCAAATGATTCGTGAGATTGAAAAGCATGCTCCTCTTGCATTACAAAGAATTTTGATTCAAACTCACTTTGTTGGTTCATCATTTTCAGCTGCCATTCCTCTTGCTCTTGTTGGTGCTTCATGTATTGTAGATGGTATTCCTCTTGCCTTTCTTGAATTCTTGTGTACTGTTGTGACAACCTTCCAATTGCTTCTTGCATCTGAGTCATATCCAGATTGTTGTATGATGGAATGTGTTGCTGTTCCTCTTCCTCTTCCTCTTCTTGTGACTCTTCTTCCTCCATTGGTTCATCTCCTTGTCTTCTTCTTTGTGGCCTTCGGCTTTGCTGTGCTTCAGTAACCATCATCATTCTTTCGATGGTTATAGGCATGCCCGGGACCAACCATGTTGGATTTTCATCTTCCATTGGCACTTTGGCTCTCATGCACAAACGCATAATGGTACTTGGGTAGTATAGCCAACCTTCGGCCGAATTCTTTTCTGCAATCCTTTGAATGTCTTTTGCAATGATTTCATGAACCTTTACTTCTCCTCCCATCATTATACAATACAACATGATAGCTCTATTCTTTTTGACCTCAGAAGTGTTCACAGTGCCCAAGATTGATCTCTTCAATAGCTCATACCACCCTTTTGCTTCAGGAGTGAGGTCTCCTCTTCTCAAGTATTTGTACTTGTTTTTGGTGGTTCCTACCCACTCTGTGTTTACCACACAAATTTCACTAGCAATCTCATCATAATCTTGCTCTTCATTTAGCCTTTGATGGTATCCTGGCTCATCAAAATGGGTTGCCCTTAGTTTCAACACTTTCATGATAGTGCTTGGGCTAAAATCTACTTCAGTTCCCCGTACATAACTCTTGTAAGTTGAAGCTTGATTCACTTCGATCCTTGGGGTGTTAGTGTAGAATTCCCATATGATGTTTGCATTGATCCTGGTGATTGGTGAAATGAGCTCTTCCCACCTCCTCTTTCTAATCTTGGCATTCATTTCTTGGCAATCTTCATCCTCCAAGAGAAGTGGGACTTCTGGATATATCTTTTTGTCTCTCATCCATCCCCATTGTGTTTGGTGGTACCATGTTTTGAATCTCCATTGATCAAATTCAGGGACACTTTCTTCGTTCATGGGTTCTTTTCCTTTCCTCCGTTTGCTTCTTGAAGAAGAGGCCATACTTGTTCTTTTTGAGATTAGGGTTGTATGTGAAAGTAGGTTAAGGTTTCGGCATGTTTTTGGAAGAAGAGATTTGTGAAGTTGAAAATATACGATGGGTGATGATGAAGGGAGTGGAGGTTAGATAGTTAGAATGCAAGGAGTGTATAGCTTCTTCGGGTATGTGCATGGCTAGGTGGTGTTTTGTAGTCATTTATTTAAACAATGAAGGGCTAGGATGCAAGTGGATATCTTGTAAATCTAAGGTGTGCATGCAAAGTTGAATAAGGACAAAGCTTGCCTCCTCAAGAGTTTTCAACGTACTCTTCCCAAAGGTGTGCAGAACCAACTCTTGAAGCATGTGATGCATTTTTGTCTTCATGCTATGTCCTTCCTTGTCTTGTCCCTTTCATTGAATATTCTCTTGACCACCTAACCATCACTACAAGATAGCAAGAATACTATATTTAAATAAGGGAAAAAGAAAAGAAATAAATGCAAACTATTATTCCTTATGCTAGATCAACCGTGCTCTCTTCAAACATTGCCACGGGTGACACCAAACTTAATGTTTGGTCCTATGGTCCAAGATGTTACTTCTTTAAACCATTGTTCTTTTGAAATTCCTACTTTGTTTTTTTTTTGTTAAATCTTTCATAAGGAATGCTTTATTAGATTGCCCTCTAACAATTATAGTTATTGTTAAACCTCCATGATATTCAAAACTTAAAGGACCATTGACTTTCATGACTTGTTCCTCTAAATTATTAGTATAACCCGTGGGTACACCAAACTTAAAATTCAATCATATACCCTCTAAAGTCATGACAATTGTCAAGTTTGTCCATAAAAGTCTGAAATCATATTGGTGCAACAATTATTATTTATATTAAAATATTAAAGTCAAGAAAATTAAATCATGGGTTGCCTCCCATGGAGCGCTCGTTTACTGTCATTAGCTTGACATTGAATCCTTCTTTTATGGTGGTTGATAACTGTAGTGCCTCAGCTTGTCCCCTCTGATTGTGAGCTTCTTCTTTGTCCCTTGGTGCTCGATTTCCACATGCTCAAGAGAAAGCACTTTGTTCACTGTGTAGTAATCTTGTGCTTCTTGCTGTTGGTATACTAATTGCACCTTGTCATCCTTGGAGAATCCTTCAGTCGGGATTTTTTTATTCTTCCAACCTTTGTGAGCCTTTTTCTTGTTTTTCTTTTTTCTTATTAACCTTTCTTCCTTGACAGCAGCTTTGGTTGTAGTTCCTTCCTTCTTGTTTATCATCCTGATTCCTTTTTGTGTTCCTTCTCCTCTTTGCACATGCTCATTCTTCTGCTCCCCTGTGTTATTGGTTGCTTGCCTTGGACAACAGTCACTGACTACCTTGCTTCCTTCTTCACTAATTTGTGGCTCTGGAAACACTTTCAAGATAATGCTTTCCTCATGCATCTTGAGAGTCAATTCTCCTTGCTCTACGTCTATGATAGCTCTAGCAGTGGCCAAGAAAGGTCTCCCAAGTATGATGGAGTCACTTTCATCCGTCTCTGAATCTAAAACCACAAAGTCCGCAGGATATATGAATTTGTCCACCTTGACTAGAAGGTTTTCAATCACACCCCTGGGATGTACTATTGACTGATCCACCAATTCTAATGACATCTGTATTGGTTTCACCTTCTCTATGCCAAGCTTTTTCACTAAAGAGGATGGGATCAGATTTATGCTTGCTCCTAAGTCACACATCCCCTTGTTGATAAATAGACTTCCAATGGTACAAGGTAAGAAGAAACTCCCTGGATCTTCCAACTTGGGAGGGAGTCCTTTTCTGATAAGCGCACTGCATTCTTCAGTGAGGAGTATAGTCTCCTTCTCCACCCAGCTTCTTTTCTTGTTGATGAGTTCCTTCAAGAACTTGGCATATAAGGGCATCTGTTCCAATGCTTCAGCCAGGGGAATGTTGATTTCCAGCTTCTTGAAAGTTTCCAGGAATTTGCGGAAGTGTTGGTCTTTGATTTCTTTGTTAAACCTCTGTGGATATGGCAGTGGAGGGGTGAGGTTCTTCTCCTTTTTCTGTTGTCCTTGAGTCACTTCTTCTTCTTCCTTATGTGTATTGATTGGCTGCTCTTCTTCTCCTTTGGGGTTCTCTGTGTTCTTGTTTGGCACCATATCTTGATCATTGACTTCCTCTGCCTCGGTTGGCTTTTTGCTGCTCTCCACTAGTTTCTTTGCAGTGTCATTGTTACTCCCCAATGTTCTCCCACTCCTCAACTGTATTGCCTTACATTCTTCCTTAGGATTTGGAATTGTGTCACTTGGTAGGGAGCTTGATGGCCTCTCTGTTGCAAATTGTTTAGAGAGCTGGCCTATTTGTCTTTCCATGTTCTTGATGGAAGCTTCTTGATTCTTGGCCGTCATTTCTTGATGTTTCCACAGCTTGTCTATCAAGGTTTCCAGGTTAGTGATTCTTTGAGATTCTGGAGATGTTTGTGGTTGGTTTTGAGGTGTGGGTGGTTGATGATAGGTATTCTGGTTGATGGATTGGTTATGGTTTGGATAATGGTTAGAGTTAGGGTAAGTGTTTTATGGTTTTCTGAATGAATTTTGGTTGTTATTCTGCTGGTTGTTCCTCGGGTTGTTTTGGTTTGTGTTTCTTTGCCATGACTGTTGGTTATGGTTATGGTTATCTCCCCATCTAAGGTTAGGGTGATTCTTCCAGGAGGGGTTATAGGTCTCGCCATAAACTTCATTCTGACCAGAATTTTGGTTATGCATGTATTGCACTTGCTCCTGTTGTTGCTCTTCTTGGCTTTCTTCATTCTGCACCCATGCAGTTGATGGTTGGCTTGTGTTCACAGCTGCTACTTGAAGGCTGTCAATTCTTTTGGCCATTTGTTCAAACTGTTGTTGAATTTGTTGTTGCATCATCTTGTTTTGGGCCAAAATGGAATCCACTCCTTCTAGTTCTAATACCCCCTTTCTTTGTGATGGTTGGCGGGTTCTTTGGTGAGCAAAGAAGTATTGATTGTTGGCCACCATGTCCACAAGATTCTGGGCTTCTTCAGCAGTTTTCATCAGTTGTAATGAACCTCCAGCAGAGTGATCTAATGCCTCTTGAGATTTCAACGTCAAGCCTTCATAGAAATTCTGCAGCACATCCCATTCATTGAACATTTCTGGGGGACACTTTCTAATTAGAGCTTTGTATCTCTCCCATGCTTTATACAAGGATTCGGCATCTAATTGGGTGAATGTCTGCACCTCAGTTTTCAATCTAACGACCCTTTGGGGTGGGTAGAATTTGGCTAAGAATTTAGTCACCAAATTGTCCCAACTAGTGATGCTTCCTTTGGGAAAAGTTTCAAGCCATTGTGCAGCCTTATCCCTTAATGAAAATGGGAATAACAGGAGCTTGTATGTCTCAGGATTCACACCATTGGATTTGACAGTGTCACAAATCCTTAAGAAGGTAGATAGATGCTGATTGGGATCTTCCAATGGGCTTCCTCCATAGGAACAATTGTTCTGGACAAGTGCAATGAGTTGTGGCTTCAACTCAAAGTTGTTCGCGTTGACATTGGGAGTGAGAATGCTGCTCCCACAGTGCCTTGGATTTGCAAAAGTGTAAGAGGCTAGGACTCTTCTTTGAGGGGGGTTATTGTTGTTGTTGTTAGCTGCTCCCCCTGGTGGATTGGGGTTAGATGAATCTCCTTCCATTTCGTGATATTCTTCCTCAGATTCTTCCTCTCCAACGATACCTTTCCCTCTTTCAGCTCTTCTTATTCTCCTGAGAGTCCTCTGATCAGCTTCAGATAGAATGGGAATAGCTCTCCCCGTACCTGAGATACAAACAGAATAGGAGAAACTCACAACCAGTGATACTTCACTCTATTGCTAGAATGAAATTTCAGTTAGCTTAAGCAAAAATTCAAACAGTTAGTGGGTTAGTCAAAATTAAAGAAAAAGTGCTTGATCTAAACTACCACCTCACTTAATCATTGTCAATCTATTCAATCCCCGGCAACGGCGCCAAAAACTTGATGTGCGGAAGACAATCCGACACAAAACTCACCGGCAAGTGTACCGGGTCGCATCAAGTAATAAAACTCACGGGAGTGAGGTCGATCCCACAGGGATTGAAGGATTGAGCAATTTTAGTTTAATGGTTGAATTAGTCAAGCAAACAAGTGTTGATTGTGTGAATTTGTGTTGACAGGAATTAAAGTGCAGAAAATGTAAAGGGGAGTGGGTGATTTGCAGAAATTAAAGAGAACTGAAAGTAAAAGAGATGAATCTTAAAGAACAAGAAATTAAATGACGGAAACTTAAAGTGCAAGAAATGTAAATTGCAGTAACTTAAAGTGCAAGAAATATAAACTGCTCGAATGTAAAAGGGATCTGAGGAATGGGATTTCAGAATTCAAGCAAGGGAAATTAAATTTGCAACAAGTGTTCACAGAAGAACCAAAAGGAAAATGGGATCTCAGGACTTCAGAGACTAGATAGCAAAGTCTAGATCTCAATTGCCTTCCCAGATCCAAACTCACAAAGCAATTAACAAGAAATTAAAGAGGAAGCAGTAAAGGAATTGGGATTCAACTCAATTATGCAGCAGAGAAATCAAAGAGATCTTAGATGGAGATTGAGACAGAAATTCCTCAATTCTTCACACCCAAGACTCAGACAAAGCTTTGCAGGAAAGTAAACAAGAAAACCCAGAGGAAGAGAATTCAATTCTCCTCCCAGAAACTCTCTTAAATGCAAAGTAAGCTCTCCGAAAACTCTCAATAAAAACTCACAGGGAAAGCTCCGAAGGCAAAAGCTCCTAAAACTTCAAATCCTACGCTATTTATACACTTTCTTTACATGATCCTAGAGCCTTCAATTGGGCCTTGGCCTTGGTAGAATTGGGTTGAATTAAGCCTCTGTTGCTTGCTCTTGGTGTTGGGAAGAAATCCACTTGTGAACCGGGCCAAATGACTTTCACGTTTGTGGCAACGTTTGAGGTTAAACGTTGCCTCAAACGTTGCCGTGTGAAATTATGCAGCAGGCCTTCCTTTGCTGTCATCCACGTTTGGCTCAACGTTTGAGGTCAAACGTGAGCTCAAACGTGGATCCCTCATGCATTCTTTTTGGCCAACGTTTGGCCCAACGTTTGAGGTCAAACGTTGGCGCAAATGTGGCTCGATTAGCTCATCAATCAGGGGGTTCTTCCATGCTCCTAATAGCCCAAGATGTAGCCAACGTTTCACCCAAAGTTTGAGGTCAAACGTTGGCTCAAACGTTGCTTCCAAAAGCTTGCTCTGCCTCCTCTTAGGTGCCAACGTTTGCCTCAACGTTTGAGGTCAAACGTTGGCGCAAATTTCACCTCCCAGGAGTGCCAATTTTCTTCTCTGTGGCGCCAACGTTTGCCTCAACGTTTGAGGTCAAACGTTGGCGCAAACGTTGCCCTCTCCTTAGCTTCTTCTTCAGCCAACGTTTGCCTCAAAGTTTGAGG
The DNA here is from genome assembly GCF_014773155.1 of Arachis stenosperma. Taxonomy (NCBI): domain Eukaryota; kingdom Viridiplantae; phylum Streptophyta; class Magnoliopsida; order Fabales; family Fabaceae; genus Arachis; species Arachis stenosperma. Next base: position 45,911,705 of record NC_080382.1, on the reverse strand, counting down.
TCAAACGTTGGCTCCAACGTTGGCCTCCCCTGGAGCTTCTTCTTCAGCCAACGTTTGCCTCAAAGTTTGAGGTCAAACGTTGGCTCAAACGTGGGCTCCTCTCCAGGGTGTTCTTCAACTTTTTGTATCCTTCTTCCAAGCCTTGCTTCACCTGTCATCAATCAATCAAAAACATCAAAGTTGTGCTTCAAATCATGAGATTGTTTCTCTTCCAAAATATGTGACAAATATAGCACAAAACCTCATGAAAATGCATCATTTTATACATGATTGACTGAGGCAAGGAAGATATCAAATTCAACCCAAAAGGCTTACTTGTGTCTTAAGAAAGTGCATAAAACTAAATAAAAGTAAAGAAAAAGACTAGTAAAACTAGGCTAAGATGACTTGTCATCAATAATAAATTTACAAATCTATTGTTTATTAGATATTGCTGGACTTTATTTTATTTTTCTAATTTAAATAAAAAAATTAAATCATGTAATTTAAATATTCAAAAATAAAAAATTTATTTTTTAAAAATTTTTCATTTTTTTGAAAATATTTTTATTTTTTTATTCACCGGATAATGCCACACCCGGATAATTGACTTTTTTTTGCTGCACTTGTTCACAGATTAAGAAAAAATTAATTTATAAATTTTAAATTTTTCAATTTTTTTATTTTTTGGAATTTTTATTTTTACTATTAGAAAATTTGTATATATTTTTAGTTTAAAAATTAAAAAAAATAATAAATTTACAGATCTATTATTTATTAGATATTGCTGGACTTTCTTTTATTTTTATAATTTAAATAAAAAATTAAATCATGTAATTTAAATAGTCAAAAATTAAAAATTTAATTTTTAAAATTTTTTATTTTTTTAAAAATATTTTTTATTTTTTATTCACCGAAAATGCCACACCTGGACAGTTGACTTTTTTTTGCTGCACTTGTTCACAAATTAAGAATAAATTAATTTAAAATTTTCAAATTTTTCAATTTTTTATTTTTTGAAATTTTTATTTTTTACTATTAGAAAAGAAAATTTATATTTTTAGTTTAAAAATTAAAAAAATAATAAATTTACAAATCTATTGTTTATTAGATATTGCTCGACTTTATTTTATTTTTTAAATTTAAATAAAAAATTAAATCATGTAATTTAAATTTTTAAAAAGTAAAAATTTATTTTTTTGAAATTTTTCTTTTTTTGAAAATATTTTTACTTTTTTATTCACCGGATAATGCCACACCCGGACAGTTGACTTTTTGTGTTGCACTTGTTCACAAATTAAGAATAAATTAATTTAAAAATTTAAAATTTTTAAATTTTTTATTTTTTGGATATTTTTGGAATTTTCACTTTTTGCTATTAGAAATTTTTTTTAGTTTAAGAATTAAAAAAATAATACATTTACATATCTATTGTTTATTAGATATTGCTTGACTTTATTTTATTTTTCTAATTTAAATAAAAAAATTAAATCATGTAATTTAAATATTCAAAATAAAAAATTTATTTTTTAAAATTTTTATTTTTTTGAAAATATTTTTATTTTTTTATTCACCGGATAATGCCACACCCGGACAGTTGACTTTTTTTTGCTACACTTGTTCACAAATTAAGAATAAATTAATTTAAAAATTTAAAATTTTCAATTTTTTATTTTTGGATATTTTTGGAATTTTTATTTTTTGCTATTAGAAAATTTTATTTATATTTTTAGTTTAAAAATATAAAAATAATAAATTTACAGATCTATTGTTTATTAGATATTGCTGGACTTTATTTTATTTTTCTAATTTAAATAGAAAATTAAATCATGTTATTTAAATATTCAAAAAGAAAAAATTTATTTTTTAAAATATTTATTTTTTTGAAAATAGTTTTTATTTTTTTATTCACCGGATAATGTCACACCCGGATAGTTGACTTTTTGTTGCTGCACTTGTTCACAAATTAAGAATAAATTAATTTAAAAATTTAAATTTTTTCAATTTTTTAATTTTTGAATATTTTTAGAATTTTTATTTTTTGCTATTAGAATTTTTTTATATTTTTAGTTTAAAAATTAAAAAAATAATAAATTTACAGATCTATTATTTATTAGATATTGCTGGACTTTATTTTATTTTTCTAATTTAAATAAAAATTAAATCATGTAATTTAAATATTCAAAAATAAAAAACTTATTTTTTTAAAATTTTTTATTTTTTTGAAAATATTTTTATTTTTTTATTCACCGGATAATGCCACACCCGGACAGTTGACTTTTTTTGCTGCACTTGTTCACAAATTAAGAATAAATTAATTTAAAAATTTAAAATTTTTCAATTTTTTTATTTTTGGATATTTTGAAATTTTTATTTTTTAACTATTAGAAATTTTTTTTATATTTTTAGCTTAAAAATAAAAATATTAAATTTACAAATCTATTGTTTATTAGATATTGTTGGACTTTATTTTATTTTTCTAATTTAAATAAAAAAATTAAATCATGTAATTTAAATATTCAAAAATAAAAAATTTATTTTTTAAAAATTTTTCATTTTTTTGAAAATATTTTTATTTTTTTATTCACCGGATAATGCCACACCCAGATAGTTTTTTTGCTGCACTTGTTCACAGATTAAGAAAAAAATAATTTATAAATTTTAAATTTTTCAATTTTTTATTTTTTGGATATTTTTGGAATTTTTATTTTTTACTATTAGAAAATTTGTTTATATTTTTAGTTTAAAAATTAAAAAAAATAATAAATTTACAGATCTATTATTTATTAGATATTGCTGGACTTTCTTTTATTTTTATAATTTAAATAAAAAATTAAATCATGTAATTTAAATAGTCAAAAATAAAAAATTTATTTTTTAAATTTTTTTTTTAAAATATTTTTTATTTTTTATTCACCGGATAATGCCACACCTGGACAGTTGACTTTTTTTGTTGCACTTGTTCACAAATTAAGAATAAATTAATTTAAAATTTTCAAATTTTTCAATTTTTTATTTTTTTTAATTTTTATTTTTTACTATTAGAAAAAAAATTTATATTTTTAGTTTAAAAATTAAAAAAATAATAAATTTACAGATCTATTGTTTATTAGATATTACTGGACTTTATTTTATTTTTCTAATTTAAATAAAAAAATTTAAATCATGTAATTAAATATTCAAAAATAAAAAATTTATTTTTTTAAAAATTTTTTATTTTTTTGAAAATAGTTTTTTATTTTTTTATTCACCGGATAATGCCACACCCGGACAGTTGACTTTTTTTGCTACACTTGTTCACAAATTAAGAATAAATTAATTTAAAAATTTAAAATTTTTCAATTTTTTATTTTTTGGATATTTTTGGAATTTTTTTTACTATTAGAAATTTTTTTATAATTTTAGTTTAAAAATTAAAAAATAATAAATTTACAAATCTATGGTTTATTAGATATTACTGGACTTTATTTTATTTTTTAAATTTAAATAAAAAATTAAATCATGTAATTTAAATTTTTAAAAAGTAAAAATTTATTTTTTTGAAATTTTTCTTTTTTTGAAAATATTTTTATTTTTTTATTCACCGGATAGTGCCACACCCGGACAGTTCTCTTTTTGTGTTGCACTTGTTCACAAATTAAGAATAAATTAATTTAAAAATTTAAAATTTTTCAATTTTTTTATTTTTTGGATATTTTTGGAATTTTCACTTTTTGCTATTAGAAATTTTTTTTATATTTTTAGTTAAAGAATAAAAAAATAATACATTTACAGATCTATTGTTTATTAGATATTGCTTTACTTTATTTTATTTTTCTAATTTAAATAAAAAATTAAATCATGTAATTTAAATATTCAAAAATAAAAATTTTATTTTTTAAAATTTTTTATTTTTTTGAAAATATTTTTTATTTTTTTATTCACCGAATAATGCCACACCCGAACAGTTGACTTTTTTTTGCTACACTTGTTCACAAATTAAGAATAAATTAATTTAAAAATTTAAAATTTTTCAATTTTTTATTTTTTGGATATTTTTGAATTTTTATTTTTTTCTATTAGAAAATTTTTTTTATATTTTTAGTTTAAAATATAAAAATAATAAATTTACAGATCTATTGTTTATTAGATATTGCTGGACTTTATTTTATTTTTTTAATTTAAATAGAAAATTAAATCATGTTATTTAAATATTCAAAAAGAAAAAATTTATTTTTTAAAATATTTATTTTTTTGAAAATAGTTTTTATTTTTTTATTCACCGGATAATGCCACACCCGGATAGTTGACTTTTTGTTGCTGCACTTGTTCACAAATTAAGAATAAATTAATTTAAAAATTTAAATTTTTTAAATTTTTTTAATTTTTGAATATTTTTTGAATTTTTATTTTTTGCTATTAGAATTTTTTTATATTTTTAGTTTAAAAATTAAAAAAATAATAAATTTACAGATCTATTATTTATTAGATATTGCTGGACATTATTTTATTTTTCTAATTTAAATAAAAAATTAAATCATGTAATTTTAATATTCAAAAATAAAAAACTTATTTTTTTAATATTTTTTATTTTTTTGAAAATATTTTTGTTTTTTTTATTCACCGGATAATGCCACACCCGGACAGTTGACTTTTTTTTGCTGCACTTGTTCATAAATTAAGAATAAATAATTTAAAAATTTAAAATTTTTCAAAATTTTTATTTTTTGGATATTTTTGAAATTTTTATTTTTTTACTATTAGAAATTTTTTTTATATTTTTTGCTTAAAAATAAAAAAATAATAAATTTACAAATCTATTGTTTATTAGATGTTGCTGGACTTTATTTTATTTTTCAAATTTAAATAAAAAAATTAAATCATGTAATTTAAATATTCAAAAATAAAAAATTTATTTTTTAAAAATTTTTCATTTTTTTGAAAATATTTTTATTTTTTTATTCAGCGGATAATGCCACACCCAGATAGTTGACTTTTTTTTGCTGCACTTGTTCACAGATTAAGAAAAAAATAATTTATAAATTTTAAATTTTTAAATTTTTTATTTTTTGGATATTTTTGGAATTTTTATTTTTTACTATTAGAAAATTTGTTTATATTTTTAGTTTAAAAATTAAAAAAAATAATAAATTTACAGATCTATTATTTATTAGATATTGCTGGACTTTCTTCTACTTTTTATAATTTAAATAAAAAAATTAAATCATGTAATTTAAATAGTCAAAAATAAAAAATTTATTTTTAAATTTTTTTTTTAAAAATATTTTTTATTTTTTATTCACCAGATAATGCCACACCTAGACAGTTGACGTTTTTTTGTTGCACTTGTTCACAAATTAAGAATAAATTAATTCAAAATTTTCAAATTTTTCAATTTTTTATTTTTTGAAATTTTTATTTTTTACTATTAGAAAAGAAAATTTATATTTTTAGTTTAAAAATTAAAAAAAATAATAAATTTACAGATCTATTGTTTATTAGATATTACTGGCCTTTATTTTATTTTTCTAATTTAAATAAAAAATTTAAATCATGTAATTAAATATTCAAAAATAAAAAATTTATTTTTTTAAAAATTTTTTATTTTTTTGAAAATAGTTTTTTATTTTTTTATTCACCGGATAATGCCACACTCGGACAGTTGACTTTTTTTTGCTACACTTGTTCTCAAATTAAGAATAAATTAATTTAAAAATTTAAAATTTTTCTATTTTTTTTATTTTTTGGATATTTTTGGAATTTTTTTTACTATTAGAAATTTTTTTATAATTTTAGTTTAAAAATTAAAAAATAATAAATTTACAAATCTATTGTTTATTAGATATTACTGGACTTTATTTTATTTTTTAAATTTAAATAAAAAATTAAATCATGTAATTTAAATTTTTAAAAAGTAAAAATTTATTTTTTTGAAATTTTTCTTTTTTTGAGAATATTTTTATTTTTTTATTCACCGGATAATGCCACACCCGGACAGATGACTTTTTGTGTTGCACTTGTTCACAAATTAAGAATAAATTAATTTAAAAATTTAAAATTTTTCAATTTTTTTATTTTTTGGATATTTTTGGAATTTTCACTTTTTGCTATTAGAAATTTTTTTTTATATTTTTAGTTTAAGAATTAAAAAAATAATACATTTACAGATCTATTGTTTATTAGATATTGCTTTACTTTATTTTATTTTTCTAATTTAAATAAAAAATTAAATCATGTAATTTAAATATTCAAAAATAAAAAATTTATTTTTTAAAATTTTTTATTTTTTTGAAAATATTTTTTATTTTTTTATTCACCGGATAATGCCACACCCGGACAGTTGACTTTTTTTTGCTACACTTGTTCACAAATTAAGAATAAATTAATTTAAAAATTTAAAATTTTCAATTTTTTTATTTTTTGGATATTTTTGGAATTTTTATTTTTTTACTATTAGAAAATTTTTTTTATATTTTTAGTTTAAAAATATAAAAATAATAAATTTACAGATCTATTGTTTATTAGATATTGCTGGACTTTATTTTATTTTTCTAATTTAAATAAAAAATTAAATCATGTTATTTAAATATTCAAAAATAAAAAATTTATTTTTAAAATATTTATTTTTTTGAAAATAGTTTTTATTTTTTATTCACCGGATAATGCCACACCCGGACAGTTGACTTTTTGTTGCTGCACTTGTTCACAAATTAAGAATAAATTAATTTAAAAATTTAAATTTTTTCAATTTTTTATTTTTTGGATATTTTTGGAATTTTTATTTTTTGCTATTAGAATTTTTTTATATTTTTAGTTTAAAAATTAAAAAAATAATAAATTTACAGATCTATTATTTATTAGATATTGCTGGACTTTATTTTATTTTTCTAATTTAAATAAAAAATTAAATCATGTAATTTAAATATTCAAAAATAAAAATTTATTTTTTTAAAATTTTTTATTTTTTTGAAAATATTTTTTTTTTTTTATTCACCGGATAATGCCACACCCGGACAGTTGACTTTTTTTTGCTGCACTTGTTCACAAATTAAGAATAAATAATTTAAAATTTAAAATTTTTCAATATTTTTATTTTTTGGATATTTTTGAAATTTTTATTTTTTTACTATTAGAAATTTTTTTTATATTTTTTGTTTAAAAATAAAAAAATAATAAATTTACAAATCTATTGTTTATTAGATATTGCTGGACTTTATTTTATTTTTCTAATTTAAATAAAAAATTAAATCATGTAATTTAAATATTCAAAAATAAAAATTTATTTTTTTGAAATTTTTCATTTTTTTGAAAATATTTTTATTTTTTTATTCACCGGATAATGCCACACCCAGACAGTTGACTTTTTTTGCTGCACTTGTTCACAGATTAAGAAAAAATAATTTATAAATTTTAAATTTTTCAATTTTTTATTTTTTGGATATTTTTGGAATTTTTATTTTTTACTATTAGAAAATTTGTTTATATTTTTAGTTTAAAATTAAAAAAAATAATAAATTTACAGATCTATTATTTATTAGATATTGCTGGACTTTCTTCTATTTTTATAATTTAAATAAAAAAATTAAATCATGTAATTTAAATAGTCAAAAATAAAAAATTTATTTTTAAAATTTTTTTTTTAAAATATTTTTTATTTTTTATTCACCGGATAATGCCACACCTAGACAGTTGACGTTTTTTTGTTGCACTTGTTCACAAATTAAGAATAAATTAATTCAAAATTTTCAAATTTTTCAATTTTTTATTTTTTGAAATTTTTATTTTTTACTATTAGAAAAGAAAATTTATATTTTTAGTTTAAAAATTAAAAAAATAATAAATTTACTGATCTATTATTTATTAGATATTACTGGCCTTTATTTTATTTTTCTAATTTAAATAAAAAAATTTAAATCATGTAATTAAATATTCAAAAATAAAAAATTTATTTTTTAAAAATTTTTTATTTTTTGAAAATAGTTTTTTATTTTTTTATTCACCGGATAATGCCACACTCGGACAGTTGACTTTTTTTTGCTACACTTGTTCTCAAATTAAGAATAAATTAATTTAAAAATTTAAAATTTTTCTATTTTTTTTATTTTTTGGATATTTTTGGAATTTTTTTTACTATTAGAAATTTTTTATAATTTTAGTTTAAAAATTAAAAAAATAATAAATTTACAGATCTATTGTTTATTAGATATTGCTGGACTTTATTTTATTTTTTAATTTAAATAAAAAATTAAATCATGTAATTTAAATTTTTAAAAATAAAAATTTATTTTTTTGAAATTTTTCTTTTTTTGAAAATATTTTTATTTTTTTATTCACCGGATAATGCCACACCCGGACAGTTGACTTTTTGTGCTGCACTTGTTCACAAATTAAGAATAAATTAATTTAAAAATTTAAAATTTTTCAATTTTTTTATTTTTTGGATATTTTTGGAATTTTCACTTTTTGCTATTAGAAATTTTTTTTATATTTTTAGTTTAAAAATTAAAAAAATAATACATTTACAGATCTATTGTTTATTAGATATTGCTGGACTTTCTTTTATTTTTATAATTTAAATAAAAAATTAAATCATGTAATTTAAATAGTCAAAAATAAAAAATTTATTTTTTAAAATATTTTTTTTAAAATATTTTTTATTTTTTATTCACCGGATAATGTCACACCTGGACAGTTGACGTTTTTTTGTTGCACTTGTTCACAAATTAAGAATAAATTAATTTAAAATTTTCAAATTTTTCAATTTTTATTTTTTGGAATTTTTATTTTTTACTATTAGAAAAAAAATTTATATTTTTAGTTTAAAAATTAAAAAAATAATAAATTTACAGATCTATTGTTTATTAGATATTACTGGACTTTATTTTATTTTTCTAATTTAAATAAAAAAATTTAAATCATGTAATTAAATATTCAAAAATAAAAAATTTATTTTTTTAAAAATTTTTTATTTTTTGAAAATAGTTTTTTATTTTTTTATTCACCGGATAATGCCACACCCGGACAGTTGACTTTTTTTTGCTACACTTGTTCTCAAATTAAGAATAAATTAATTTAAAAATTTAAAATTTTTCAATTTTTTTATTTTTTGGATATTTTTGGAATTTTTTTTACTATTAGAAATTTTTTTATAATTTTAGTTTAAAAATTAAAAAATAATAAATTTACAAATCTATTGTTTATTAGATATTGCTGGACTTTATTTTATTTTTTAAATTTAAATAAAAAATTAAATCATGTAATTTAAATTTTTAAAAATAAAAATTTATTTTTTTGAAATTTTTCTTTTTTTTGAAAATATTTTTATTTTTTTATTCGCCGGATAATGCCACACCCGGACAGTTGACTTTTTTGCTGCACTTGTTCACAAATTAAGAATAAATTAATTTAAAAATTTAAAATTTATCAATTTTTTATTTTTTGGATATTTTTGGAATTTTCACTTTTTGCTATTAGAAAATTTTTTTATATTTTTAGTTCAAAATTTAAAAAAATAATACATTTACAAATCTATTGTTTATTAGATATTGCTGTACTTTATTTTATTTTTCTAATTTAAATAAAAAATTAAATCATGTAATTTAAATATTCAAAATAAAAAATTTATTTTTTAAAATTTTTTATTTTTTTAAAAATATTTTTTATTTTTTTATTCACCGGATAATGCCACACCCGAACAGTTGACTTTTTTGCTACACTTGTTCTCAAATTAAGAATAAATTAATTTAAAAATTTAAAATTTTTCAATTTTTTATTTTTGGATATTTTTGGAATTTTTATTTTTTCCTATTAGAAATTTTTTTTATATTTTTAGTTAAAAAATTATAAAAATAATAAATTTACAGATCTATTGTTTATTAGATATTACTGGACTTTATTTTATTTTTCTAATTTAAATAAAAAAATTTAAATCATGTAATTAAATATTCAAAAATAAAAATTTATTTTTTTAAAAATTTTTTATTTTTTTGAAAATATTTTTTTATTTTTTTATTCACCGGATAATGCCACACCCGGACAGTTGACTTTTTTTGCTGCACTTGTTCACAAATTAAGAATAAATTAATTTAAAAATTTAAAATTTTTCAATTTTTTATTTTTTGGATATTTTTGGAATTTTTATTTTTTGCTATTAGAAATTTTTTTTTATATTTTTAGTTTAAAAATTAAAAAAATAATAAATTTACAGATCTATTGTTTATTAGATATTGCTGGACTTTATTTTATTTTTCTAATTTAAATAAAAAATTAAATCATGTAATTTAAATATTCAAAAATAAAAAATTTATTTTTTAAAATTTTTTATTTTTTTGAAAATATTTTTTATTTTTTTATTCACCGGATAATGCCACACCCGGACAGTTGACTTTTTTTTGCTACACTTGTTCACAAATTAAGAATAAATTAATTTAAAAATTTAAAATTTTTCAATTTTTTTATTTTTTGGATATTTTTTGAATTTTTATTTTTTTCTATTAGAAAATTTTATTTATATTTTTAGTTTAAAAATATAAAAATAATAAATTTACAGATCTATTGTTTATTAGATATTGCTGGACTTTATTTTATTTTTCTAATTTAAATAGAAAATTAAATCATGTTATTTAAATATTCAAAAAGAAAAAATTTATTTTTTAAAATATTTATTTTTTTGAAAATAGTTTTTTTTTTTTTATTCACCGGATAATGCCACACCCGGACAGTTGACTTTTTGTTGCTGCACTTGTTCACAAATTAAGAATAAATTAATTTAAAAATTTAAATTTTTTCAATTTTTTTATTTTTTGGATATTTTTGGAGTTTTTATTTTTTGCTATTAGAATTTTTTTATATTTTTAGTTTAAAAATTAAAAAAATAATAAATTTACAGATCTATTATTTATTAGATATTGCTGGACATTATTTTATTTTTCTAATTTAAATAAAAAATTAAATCATGTAATTTTAATATTCAAAAATAAAAAACTTATTTTTTAAAATTTTTTATTTTTTTGAAAATATTTTTATTTTTTTTATTCACCGGATAATGCCACACCCGGACAGTTGACTTTTTTTTGCTGCACTTGTTCACAAATTAAGAATAAATTAATTTAAAAATTTAAAATTTTTCAATTTTTTATTTTTGGATATTTTTGAAATTTTTATTTTTTTACTATTAGAAATTTTTTTTATATTTTTAGTTTAAAAATAAAAAATAATAAATTTACAAATCTATTGTTTATTAGATATTGCTGGACTTTATTTTATTTTTCTAATTTAAATAAAAAAATTAAATCATGTAATTTAAATATTCAAAAATAAAAAATTTATTTTTTAAAAATTTTTCATTTTTTTGAAAATATTTTATTTTTTTATTCACCGGATAATGCCACACCCAGATAGTTGACTTTTTTTTGCTGCACTTGTTCACAGATTAAGAAAAAAATAATTTATAAATTTTAAATTTTTCAATTTTTTATTTTTTGGATATTTTTGGAATTTTTATTTTTTACTATTAGAAAATTTGTTTATATTTTTAGTTTAAAAATTAAAAAAATAATAAATTTACAGATCTATTATTTATTAGATATTGCTGGACTTTCTTCTATTTTTATAATTTAAATAAAAAAATTAAATCATGTAATTTAAATAGTCAAAAATAAAAAATTTATTTTTAAATTTTTTTTTTAAAATATTTTTAATTTTTTATTCACCGGATAATGCCACACCTAGACAGTTGACGTTTTTTTGTTGCACTTGTTCACAAATTAAGAATAAATTAATTCAAAATTTTCAAATTTTTCAATTTTTTATTTTTTGAAATTTTTATTTTTTACTATTAGAAAAGAAAATTTTTCTTTTTTTTGAAAATATTTTTATTATTTTATTCCCCGGATAATGCCACACCCGGACAGTTGACTTTTTGTACTGCACTTGTTCACAAATTAAGAATAAATTAATTTAAAAATTTAAAATTTTTCAATTTTTTATTTTTTGGATATTTTTGGAATTTTCACTTTTTTCTATTAGAAAATTTTTTTATATTTTTAGTTCAAAATTTAAAAAAATAATACATTTACAAATCTATTGTGTATTAGATATTGCTGTACTTTATTTTATTTTTCTAATTTAAATAAAAAATTAAATCATGTAATTTAAATATTCAAAAATAAAAAATTTATTTTTTAAAATTTTTTATTTTTTTGAAAATATTTTTTTATTTTTTTATTCACCGGACAATGCCACACCCGAACAGTTGACTTTTTTTGCTACACTTGTTCACAAATTAAGAATAAATTAATTTAAAAATTTAAAATTTTTCAATTTTTTATTTTTTGGATATTTTTGGAATTTTTATTTTTTCCTATTAGAAATTTTTTTTTATATTTTTAGTTAAAAAATTATAAAAATAATAAATTTACATATCTATTGTTTATTAGATATTGCTGGACTTTATTTTATTTTTCTAATTTAAATAGAAAATTAAATCATGTTATTTAAATATTCAAAAAGAAAAAATTTATTTTTTTAAAAATTTTTTATTTTTTTGAAAATAGTTTTTTATTTTTTTATTCACCGGATAATGCCACACCCGGACAGTTGACTTTTTTTTGCTACACTTGTTCTCAAATTAAGAATAAATTAATTTAAAAATTTAAAATTTTTCAATTTTTTATTTTTTGGATATTTTTGGAATTTTTTTTACTATTAGAAATTTTTTTATAATTTTAGTTTAAAAATTAAAAAAATAATAAATTTACAAATCTATTGTTTATTAGATATTACTGGACTTTATTTTATTTTTTAAATTTAAATAAAAAATTAAATCATGTAATTTAAATTTTTAAAAATAAAAATTTATTTTTTTGAAATTTTTCTTTTTTTTGAAAATATTTTTATTTTTTTATTCGCCGGATAATGCCACATCCGGACAGTTGACTTTTGTACTGCACTTGTTCACAAATTAAGAATAAATTAATTTAAAAATTTAAAATTTTTCAATTTTTTATTTTTTGGATATTTTTGGAATTTTCACTTTTTTCTATTAGAAAATTTTTTTTATATTTTTAGTTCAAAATTTAAAAAAATAATACATTTACAAATCTATTGTTTATTAGATATTGCTGTACTTTATTTTATTTTTCTAATTTAAATAAAAAAATTTAATCATGTAATTTAAATATTCAAAAATAAAAAATTTATTTTTAAAATTTTTTATTTTTTTGAAAATATTTTTTTATTTTTTTATTCACCGGATAATGCCACACCCGAACAGTTGACTTTTTTTGCTACACTTGTTCACAAATTAAGAATAAATTAATTTAAAAATTTAAAATTTTTCAATTTTTTATTTTTTGGATATTTTTGGAATTTTTATTTTTTCCTATTAGAAATTTTTTTTTATATTTTTAGTTAAAAAATTATAAAAATAATAAATTTACATATCTATTGTTTATTAGATATTGCTGGACTTTATTTTATTTTTCTAATTTAAATAGAAAATTAAATCATGTTATTTAAATATTCAAAAAGAAAAAATTTATTTTTTAAAATATTTATTTTTTTGAAAATAGTTTTTATTTTTTTATTCACCGGATAATGCCACACCCGGACAGTTGACTTTTTGTTGCTGCACTTGTTCACAAATTAAGAATAAATTAATTTAAAAATTTAAATTTTTCAATTTTTTTTATTTTTTGGATATTTTTGGAATTTTTCTTTTTTGCTATTAGAATTTTTTTATATTTTTTGTTTAAAAATAAAAAAATAATAAATTTACAGATCTATTGTTTATTAGATATTGCTGGACTTTATTTTATTTTTCTAATTTAAATAAAAAATTAAATCATGTAATTTAAATATTCAAAAATAAAAAAACTTATATTTTTAAAATTTTTTATTTTTTTGAAAATATTTTTGTTTTTTTATTCACCAGATAATTGATGACAAGTCATCTTAGGCTAGTTTCACAAGCCTTTTTCATTTGTTTTTATTTAGTTTTATGCACTTTCTTAAGCCATAAGTAAGCCATTTGGGTAGAAATTCATGTTTCCTTAGATTCAATTAACCATGGATAAATTGATGCATTTTCATGAGTTTTTGTGCAATAATTGCTTATATATCAAGAAGAAGAAGAACTCTCATGATTATAGCATAGCTTTGATGTTTTTGATTGGTTGATGATAGGTGAAACAAAGCTTGAAGGAAGGTTGAAGAAAGAGGCAACAAGAAGGCCATGAAAGGAAGCAAAGGAAAGCAAAGTTGGAGCCAAAGTTGGTGCTCCAACGTTGCTGGAAACGTTGCTCCCCACAGCCTGAAGGGGTATACGTCCAACGAGAATAACTTGAGCTACAGAGCTCCAAATGAGGTGATTCCAAAAGCATTGTAAAATAGGAATCGAGAGCTTTTCAAGCATATATGGCACTACATGGTGAATATAAAAATTGAGGGAGAAAACTGCCCCGAAAAGTGTATAAACAAACATGACACCAACCTGTAGTAAGGCCAGCTGACCTCTGCACCTTCGACGGAGTATAACTCGAGCTGTGGAGCTCCAAATGATGCGCTTCCAATGGCATTGGAAAGTAGACATTCAGGGCTTTCCAACAATGTATAATAGTATGGGGTGGACAGCACGTTCAAGCTTCCAAAACTGGCAATGTTCCCAACGTTTGCGCCAACGTTTGACCTCAAACGTTGAGGCAAACGTTGGCACCTAAGAGGAGGCAGAGTGAGCTTTTGGCAGCGACGTTTGAGCCAACGTTTGACCTCAAACGTTGAGTCAAACGTTGGCTACATTTTGGCAAATAGGAGCATGGAAGAACCCCCTGATTGATGAGCTAATTGAGCCACGTTTGCGCCAACGTTTGACCTCAAACGTTGGGCCAAACGTTGGCTAAAAAGAATGCATGGGGGATCCACGTTTGAGCTCACGTTTGACCTCAAACGTTGAGCCAAACGTGGATGACAGCAAAATGAGGCCTGCTGCATTATTTCACACGGCAACGTTTGAGTTAACGTTTGACCTCAAACGTTGGCTCAAACGTGAGACTTGCATGGCCGGTTCATAAGTGGATTTCTTCCCAACACCTAGAGCAACCAACAGAGGCCACTAGCAACCCAATTCCATCAAGGCCAAGGCCCAATTCAAGGCTTGAAGATCACTAGAAGAAAGTGTATAAATAGCTTAGGATTTGAAGTTTTAAGGGAGTTTTTTTGAATGGTGAGTTTCTGCTGAGGAATTTTGAGAGCTTGCTTGGCATTTTAGAGAGTTTTTGGGAGGAGAATTGAATTCTCTTCCTCTGGGTTTTCTTGTTTACTTTCTTACAAAACTTTATTTGAGTCTTGGGTGTTGAAGAATTGAGGAAATTCTGTCTCAATCTCACCTTGAGATCTCTCTGTTTTTCTTACTGCATTTCTGGAAATTGAACTTGGATTTACATTTCTATATTACTCTCTTCTTTAATTTTGCAATTGCTCTTTGGATTTGGATCTAGGAAGGCAGTGAGATCTAGACTTGGCTATCTAGTCTCTTGGGTCCTGAGATCTATTGATTTCCATTTTAATTTCCTGGTTTAATTGATACATCAAGCTTATTTTTCCTTTTAATCTGAAATCTAGTTGAATTGAATCCATCATCTACTCTTCTGCTTACTTTCCTTGTTTAATTTCTGCAATCCCATATCCCTAACCCATTTAAGTTTCTGCAATTTACATTTCTTGCTATTTAAGTTTCTGCAATTTACAATACTTGCACTTTAAGATTCAGCTCTTTTTCTTTTTGTTCCCTTTAATTTCCTGCAAATCACCTACTTCCCTTTACATTTTCTGCAATTTAATTCCTGTCAACACAAATTCACACAATTCACTCAATGATAGCTTGACTAAACTAATCACCCACTAAAGTTGCTTGATCCATCAATCCCTGTGGGATCGACCTCACTCTAAGTGAGTTATTACTACTTGATGCGACCCGGTATACTTGCCGGTGAGTTTTGTGTCGGATCGTTTTCCGCACATCAATAATGCCACACCCGGACAGTTGACTTTTTTTGCTGCACTTGTTCACAAATTAAGAATAAATAATTTAAAAATTTAAAATTTTTCAATATTTTTATTTTTTGGATATTTTTGGAATTTTTATTTTTTTACTATTAGAATTTTTTTTTATATTTTTTGCTTAAAAATAAAAAAAAATAATAAATTTACAAATCTATTGTTTATTAGATATTGCTGGACTTTATTTTATTTTTCTAATTTAAATAAAAAATTAAATCATGTAATTTAAATATTCAAAAATAAAAAATTTATTTTTTAAAAATTTTCATTTTTTTGAAAATATTTTTATTTTTTTATTCACCGGATAATGCCACACCCGGATAGTTGACTTTTTTTGCTGCACTTGTTCACAGATTAAGAAAAAATTAATTTATAAATTTTAAATTTTTAAATTTTTTATTTTTTGGATATTTTTGGAATTTTTATTTTTTACTATTAGAAAATTTGTTTATATTTTTAGTTTAAAAATTAAAAAAATAATAAATTTACAGATCTATTATTTATTAGATATTGCTTGACTTTCTCTTATTTTTATAATTTAAATAAAAAATTAAATCATGTAATTTAAATAGTCAAAAATAAAAAATTTATTTTTTAAAATTTTTTATTTTTTTAAAAATATTTTTATTTTTTATTCACCGGATAATGCCACACCTGGACAGTTGACTTTTTTTTGTTGCACTTGTTCACAAATTAAGAATAAATTAATTTAAAATTTTCAAATTTTTCAATTTTTTATTTTTTGAAATTTTTATTTTTTACTAATAGAAAAAAAATTTATATTTTTAGTTAAAAAATTAAAAAAATAATAAATTTACAGATCTATTGTTTATTAGATATTACTGGGCTTTATTTTATTTTTCTAATTTAAATAAAAAAATTTAAATCATGTAATTAAATATTCAAAAATAAAAAATTTATTTTTTTAAAAATTTTTTATTTTTTTGAAAATAGTTTTTTATTTTTTTATTCACCGGATAATGCCACACCCGGACAGTTGACGTTTTTTGCTACACTTGTACTCAAATTAAGAATAAATTAATTTAAAATTTTTCAATTTTTCAATTTTTTTTATTTTTGGAATTTTTTGTATTTTTTTTACTATTAGAAATTTTTTTTATAATTTTAGTTTAAAAATTAAAAAAATAATAAATTTACAAATCTATTGTTTATTAGATATTGCTGGACTTTATTTTATTTTTTAAATTTAAATAAAAAATTAAATCATATAATTTAAATTTTTAAGAAGAAAATTTTATTTTTTCGAAATTTTTCTTTGTTTTGAAAATATTTTTTTTTTATTCACCGGATAATGCCACACCTGGATGGTTGACTTTTTGTGCTGCACTTGTTCACAAATTAAGAATAAATTAATTTAAAAATTTAAAAATTTTCAATTTTTTTAATTTTTGGATATTTTTGGAATTTTCACTTTTTGCAATTAGAAAATTTTTTTATATTTTTAGTTAAAAAATTAAAAAAAATAAATTTACAGATCTATTGTTTATTAGATATTACTGGGCTTTATTTTATTTTTCTAATTTAAATAAAAAAATTTAAATCATGTAATTAGATATTCAAAAATAAAAAATTTATTTTTTTAAAATTTTTTTATTTTTTTGAAAATAGTTTTTTATTTTTTTATTCACCGGATAATGCCACACCCGGAGAGTTGACTTTTTTTGCTACACTTGTTCTCAAATTAAGAATAAATTAATTTAAAATTTCAAAATTTTCCAATTTTTTTATTTTTTGGATATTTTTGGAATTTTTTTTACTATTAGAAATTTTTTTTACAATTTTAGTTTAAAAATTAAAAAAATAATAAATTTACAAATCTATTATTTATTAGATATTGCTGGACTTTATTTTATTTTTTAAATTCAAATAAAAAATTAAATCATGTAATTTAAATTTTTAAAAATAAAAATTTATTTTTTTGAAATTTTTCTTTTTTTTGAAAATATTTTTATTTTTTTATTCACCGGATAATGCCACACCTGGACAGTTGACTTTTTGTGCTGCACTTGTTCACAAATTAATAATAAATTAATTTAAAAATTTAAAATTTTTCAATTTTTTTAGATTTTGGATATTTTTGGAATTTTCACTTTTTGCTATTAGAAAATTTTTTTATATTTTTAGTTTAAAAATTAAAAAAATAATACATTTACAGATCTATTGTTTATTAGACATTGTTGGACTTTATTTTATTTTTCTAAGTTAAATAGAAAATTAAATCATGTTATTTAAATATTCAAAAAGAAAAATTTTTTTTAAAATATTTATTTTTTTGAGAATAGTTTTTATTTTTTTATTCACCGGATAATGCCACACCCGAATAGTTAAGTTTTTGTTGCTGCACTTGTTCACAAATTAAGAATAAATAAATTTAAAAATTTAAATTTTTTCAATGTTTTATTTTTTGGATATTTTTGGAATTTTTATTTTTTGCTATTGGAATTTTTTTTATATTTTTAGTTAAAAAATTAAAAAAATAATAAATTTACAAATCTATTGTTTATTAGATATTGCTGGACTTTATTTTATTTTTCTAATTTAAATAAAAAATTAAATCATGTAATTTAAATATTCAAAAATAAAAAAACTTATTTTTTAAAATTTTTTATTTTTTTGAAAATATTTTTGTTTTTTTATTCACCGGATAATGCCACACCCGGACAGTTGACTTTTTTTTGCTGCACTTGTTCACAAATTAAGAATAAATAATTTAAAAATTTAAAATTTTTCATTATTTTTATTTTTTGGATATTTTTGGAATTTTTATTTTTTTACTATTAGAATTTTTTTTATATTTTTTGCTTAAAAATAAAAAAAATAATAAATTTACAAATCTATTGTTTATTAGATATTGCTGGACTTTATTTTATTTTTCTAATTTAAATAAAAAATTAAATCATGTAATTTAAATATTCAAAAATAAAAAATTTATTTTTTAAAAATTTTACATTTTTTGAAAATATTTTTCTTTTTTTATTCACCGGATAATGCCAAACCCGGATAGTTGACTTTTTTTTGCTGCACTTGTTCACAGATTAAGAAAAAATTAATTTATAAATTTAAATTTTTAAATTTTTTTATTTTTTCGATATTTTTGGAATTTTTATTTTTTACTATTAGAAAATTTGTTTATATTTTTAGTTTAAAAATAAAAAAAAAATAATAAATTTACAGATCTATTATTTATTAGGTATTGCTGGACTTTCTTCTATTTTTATAATTTAAATAAAAAAATTAAATCATGTAATTTAAATAGTCAAAAATTAAAAATTTATTTTTTAAAATTTTTTATTTTTTTAAAAATATTTTTTATTTTTTATTCACCGGATAATGCCACACTAGACAGTTGACTTTTTTTTGCTGCACTTGTTCACAAATTAAGAATAAATTAATTTAAAAATTTAAAATTTTTCAATTTTTTATTTTTTGGAATTTTTATTTTTTACTATTAGAAAAAAAAATTTTATTTTTTAGTTTAAAAATTAAAAAAATAATAAATTTACAGATCTATTGTTTATTAGATATTACTGGACTTTATTTTATTTTTCTAATTTAAATAAAAAAATTTAAATCATGTAATTAAATATTAAAAAATAAAAAATTTATTTTTTAAAAATTTTTATTTTTTTTGAAAATATTTTTTTATTTTTTTATTCACCGGATAATGCCACACCCGGACAGTTGACTTTTTTTTGCTACACTTGTTCACAAATTAAGAATAAATTAATTTAAAAATTTAAAATTTTTCAATTTTTTATTTTTTGGATATTTTTGGAATTTTTTTACTATTGAAAATTTTTTATATTTTTAGTTTAAAATTAAAAATAATAAATTTACAGATCTATTGTTTATTAGATATTACTGGACTTTATTTTATTTTTCTAATTTAAATAAAAAAATTTAAATCATGTAATTAAATATTCAAAAATAAAAAATTTATTTTTTTAAAAATTTTTTATTTTTTTGAAAATAGTTTTTTATTTTTTATTCACGGATAATGCCACCCCGGACAGTTGACTTTTTTTTGCTACACTTGTTCTCAAATTAAGAATAAATTAATTTAAAAATTTAAAATTTTTCAATTTTTTTCTTTTTTGGATATTTTTGGAATTTTTTTTACTATTAGAAAATTTTTTTATAATTTTAGTTTAAAAATTAAAAAAATAATAAATTTACAGATCTATTGTTTATTAGATATTGCTGGACTTTATTTTATTTTTTAAATTTAAATAAAAAATTAAATCATGTAATTTAAATTTTTAAAAATAAAAATTTATTTTTTGAAATTTTTCTTTTTTTTTGAAAATATTTTTATTTTTTTATTCACCGGATAATGCCACACCCGGACAGTTGACTTTTTGTGCTGCACTTGTTCACAAATTAAGAATAAATTAATTTAAAAATTTAAAATTTTTCAATTTTTTATTTTTTGGATATTTTTGGAATTTTCACTTTTTGCTATTAGAAAATTTTTTTATATTTTTAGTTTAAAAATTATAAAAATAATACATTTACAGATCTATTGTTTATTAGATATTGCTGTACTTTATTTTATTTTTCTAATTTAAATAAAAAATTAAATCATGTAATTTAAATATTCAAAAATAAAAAAATTATTTTTTAAAATTTTTTATTTTTTTAAAAATATTTTTTTATTTTTTTATTCATCGGATAATGCCACACTCGAACAGTTGACTTTTTTTGCTACACTTGTTCTCAAATTAAGAATAAATTAATTTCAAAATTTAAAATTTTCAATTTTTTATTTTTTGGATATTTTTGGAATTTTTATTTTTTCCTATTAGAAATTTTTTTTTTATATTTTTAGCTAAAAAATTATAAAAATAATAAATTTACATATCTATTGTTTATTAGATATTGCTGGACTTTATTTTATTTTTATAATTTAAATAGAAAATTAAATCATGTTATTTAAATATTCAAAAAGAAAAAATTTATTTTTTAAAATATTTATTTTTTTGAAATAGTTTTTATTTTTTTATTCCCGGATAATGCACACCCGGACAGTTGACTTTTTGTTGCTGCACTTGTTCACAAATTAAGAATAAATTAATTTAAAAATTTAAATTTTTCAATTTTTTTATTTTTTGGATATTTTTGGAATCTTTCTTTTTTGCTATTAGAATTTTTTTATATTTTTAGTTTAAAAATAAAAAAATAATAAATTTACAGATCTATTGTTTATTAGATACTGCTGGACTTATTTATTTTCTAATTTAAATAAAAAATTAAATCATGTAATTTAAATATTCAAAAATAAAAAACTTATATTTTTTAAAATTTTTTATTTTTTTGAAAAATATTTTTGTTTTTTTATTCACCAGATAATGCACACACCCCGGACAGTTGACTTTTTTTGCTGCACTTGTTCACAAATTAAGAATAAATAATTTAAAAATTTAAAATTTTTTTCAATATTTTTATTTTTTGGA